>NW_011499926.1:33215-108398 GCF_000495115.2 Populus euphratica | reverse complement strand
ATTCCTGCTAGCTTCTCGTCCAAATACTTCACCTTTTTGCGTTTCTTATCAAGTTTTATCCTCATAACTTTTATCTTATCCTTCATAACCATTAACTTTGCTTCAACAACCTCAAAACCTTTCCTTTTACTTTTTTCTTTTGTAATCCCTATCGAATGGTTTTCTAACTCCATATATTTCTTGTTCAAATCCTCATACTTCCCTATCCTATCCATCAGTTTTAACTAAACTTGTGCAAATTTTTCTTGGTAATATTTTACGCTTCCTTGGCAATCATTAAAATCAATATCCATTGCTTCAAGTTTTGAGCAACTTTGCATCCAATCCAAACTTATCCCTCCTAACTCCTTCTCACTTTCTTCACTAGCAATCTTCTCCTCACCCAGCTTTAACTCAAACTTTGTTATTCTCGCATCTCTAGATTATATTTGCTCATCTAGAAATGTTTTCCTTTTATCTCTTTCCATGATTATTTCTTCCAACATTGCCTTGTCTTTTTTGTTTTTGCTCAATTCTATTTAAAGTTTTTCCACTTGTCTTCTCAACTCCTCTTTATTATTGACCCTTTTCCTCCTAATAGGCTCTTCTACAGTTTAGGGAGATTTGACTCCTACACAAGGCATGACTGAAGGAGCTAAGTCTCTCCATCTTGCATATCCTTCACTTGCACATGGATTCTTTAAACCTTCTATCTCAACCAAAACCATATGCTTTCAATCTTGCTTGATGATCCCTAAAACTTCTTGTACTTCGGGATCTTTGAATAAACCAAAGAATTGAGCAATTCCCAAAGTCCTTGAAACAAACTACATGCCCCTAAGTTACCTTACCACAAGGGTAGGAGCATAACCCATATAACCTATAATCCCTACCAATGACACGGAACGTCTTTGTCCATAACTCATCAGGAATTTCATTGTCGTTACCCATAGGGCTCTCCACTTGAAATCACTATTAGGTAAACCTTCTAATTTCTCAACCCAACCTTGGTTGTTTAGATCTTCCCATTCTTCTTTTTTTACTAACTTCAAGGATCTTTGTGTGAAGCACTAAAAATTATTAAAGACAAGCTTTTTTTGTTTTGATATGGCTAACCATCCAGATATACAACAATTACGTGCAACATCTCATGCTCCTTTTTCTGGTCCTCCTATAATGGTTAAGTGTCAATATGGTTTCAGCTAAAATAGCAGCCACTGGATTTATTTGTGTATTCTCATACTCTAGATAAAGCAGTAGCGATCTCCAAACTCACTACACCTATCTAGCTTGGGAACAACACAAAGCTAAATATGCCCAAGGCAATCAATCTCTCTTTTTCTGATCTTGACTTTTTTTCCAGTTCAATTTCTAGCATCCTCCATTTTAGATCGATAGCAAAAATTATCTCTGCTTCTTTTCACTTCTCTATTTGTTTTTGTGTAAATTTTGTTATCTTCACATGGTATCAAAGCTTATGGATTCTTGATCTTGTGATCTTTTGCTTTTGCACTCTTTGGTTTTTGTTTTTGATTTTGGCTTCATTCTCTTCTTATTCATGAAATTCTTTCATATGTGTTGATTTGTCTATTATCTATTTGATATATTGTCTAACTGAAAACTCTTTTTTAACTCTTCATATTTCTGCAAGATTCTTCCTTCTCAATCTTTGATTCTCCTCTTTTACTTCTTACATTCTCAAAATGGTGACTACTTCTCAGCTTTATATTGTTCAATCTTTTATTACTTCTTTGCTTCCTATGATTTCTACTGATGTAACAGTCAAGCTTAATTATACAAATTACCTCATATGACATTTTCAGATGAAAATTCTTCTTGAAAGTTATGGTATTTTAGGATTTGTTGATGGCTAAAGGAAATGTCCAAGTCAATTTGATGCAGATTCTGATCTTGAGGGTGTTGAAACTAATGATCATTAGGTTTGGAAAATGCATGATCAAGCATTAATGCAGTTGCTTATTGCCACTCTCTCTTCTACTGCAATTTCCTATGTCATTGGATACGTCAATTCTCATGATATGTAGGTTCAACTGAAGAATCGATTTTCTATATTTACCAAAGCACGAATCTTTTAGATGAAAAGTGAGCTTCAAACTATCAAAAAGAGTTCAAAACCTATGTCTTAATATCTACAATGGATCAGAGATGCTCAAGACCATCTCTTTGCAGCAGGGGTTTACTTTGAAGATGATGATATTATGATCTTGGCTCTCAATGGTCTTCCTTCTAATTATAAGACATTTAGGTGTATAGTTCGAGGTGGAGACAATGTGTTATCTCTTAAAGATTTTCAGTCGCAACTACTTGCTGAAGAAGCCACTCCTAAGCAAACTCATTCTACATCATCATTTGTCTCTGCAATGATGGCTCAAAATCAGATATCTCAAGGCAAGGCTTTTGTTCTTGATGAAGGTAATTCTAATTCCTATCCTCAAGGGCATCCCTTTAGCTCCAAGTCTGCTCCATCTTCTTAATTTTCCTTTAGCTTCAATGGGGGTTTTAATGGCTATTATGGTAGTTTTCATGGTTCCACTAGTGGTTCAATGGTCTCAATACGATGTTCACCAACAGTGGTTATTTTGGAAATCAAGGCTCTCAGTTTAAGGGTCGTGGCCAAAGTCATAGTCTTACCAATCTGATCCACAACCTTATCAAGTTCAACCCACTTATAGTCCTAGCAATCTTGGTCCTGGCAGTGACATTCCTACTTGTCAAATATATAGTAAATTCCTACTTGTCAAATATATAGTAAAAAAGGACATGTAGCTGCTAATTGTTATCAATGCCATAATCAATCTTTTACTCCTACCTCTTCAATCCAATGTTAGATTTGTTGGAAATTTGGGCATTCTACTATTTAATGTTATCATAAAGGCAACTTCTTTTATAAAAGCAAACCTCCTTCCACCAATCTTAGTGCCATACATGTTAACTTTCCTTTTTCTCCACCTCATGAACAATTTTGGGTAGTTGATACTGGAGCACAACTCATATAACCTCTGATTTGACTTAACTTAGCTTGGTTACTCCTTACTCAGGATCTGATACTATTACCACTATATGAGGTTTAGGTTTGAGCATCTCTAGCATTGGCTCTTCTATTTTAGATGTTCCACAGTGCTTATTACAATTAAAACAAGTTTTGCATGTGCCTAAGCTATCTCAAAATTTCCTATCAGTTCATATGTTGTCTAAAGATAACAATTACAAATTTATTTGTGATGCATTTGGTTTTTAGATTCAGGACAAGATCACGAGGAATGTACTTCTCAAGGGACTATATAGAGCTAGTTTATATCCTATTCCTTTCTCTATTTCTTCTATTCCACAACCTCATTTTCAACAAGCATCTGCTTTCCACAATAATCAATTTTGTTATCTTGCTCAACAGGTCAAAATAAGTCTCCGACACAAAAGTTTCGATCATCCCTCTAACAAAATCACTATTCTTTTAAATCAATCCCATATTCCTTTTACTTCAGACCCTTCCAAATTAGTTTGTAACACTTATTTAGGGGGCAAACTTGCCTATCTTCCTTTTCCTTATCCAGCAGTTAAATCTGTCAAACATTTAGATGTAATACATATTGATGATTAGGGTCCTTCTCCCATTATATCTGCTAAGGTATTCAGATATTATGTTAGTTTTATTGATGAATGAACTCAGTTTACTTGGATTTTTTCAATGATTAATAAAAGAGAGGTTTATTCTATTTTTGTCTATTTCCATACCTTTTTAGTTACTCAATTTTCTGCTACACTTCGGGTCTTTCAAAATGATGAGGGCGGTGAGTATCTTAGTAATAAATTCAAACATTATCTTCGTACCAAGGGAATTATCCATCAAATGTCTTGTTCATATACTCCTGAATAATATGGTCTTGTTAAGAGAAAATATAGGCATATTTTAGAGACAACAATCACTTTGTTACAAACTGCCAATTTACCTCCTAAATTTTGGTTTTATACTTGTGCTACTTCCATCTATTTGATTAATCAGATTCCTTATCAAATTCTTCAATTTAAATCTCTTTATTTTCTTGTTGTATGGTTCTACACTTGTCATCAATCATTTGAGAATCTTTAGTTGTGCTTGTTTTCCTTTACTCAAGCCTTATAACACTCTCAAACTTCAGCCAAAAACTTCCACTTGTATTTTTTAGGGTATATAGGTTAGTATAAGGGGTATATTTGTTTTTCTCTTCAAACCAATCGGTTCTTTATGACTCGACATATCATCTTTGATGAATCTGTGTTTCCTTACACCTTTATGCCTGTAGTCTCTGCTTCTCCATCTCTTTCTACACCATCTATTTCTCTAAATAATATTGTTTTGCCTATTTTTTCTTCTTTTTTGTTCCCTTCTCGAGCCCCTACATCTTTGCATACACTGCCTCTTCGTGCCAACCCTCAACCTCTACCAATTTTAAACTCCACTACACAGTCTCCTCTCCCTGTGGATCTTGATTTCTAACTTGAGAATCTTTGTGTAGTTTTGCCTCTTTCACCTATGAATCTTTATCCCATGACCACTAAGTCTAAGAATGGTATTTCCAAAAGGAAGGCCTACTTTGCCTGTATATAGCCTATTGATCTCTCTCAAGTTGAACCTTGTTCCTTCAAGGTTGTTTCTACTGTTGTTGAATGACAATCTACTATACGAGAGGAAATTGAGGCTATTCATACATAAAGCACTTAAGACTTGGTTTCTCTACCACCTGCTAAGAATCTTGTAGGTTGTAAGTAGGTCTATAGAATTAAGAAGAATGTAGATGGATCTATAGCCAGACATAAGGCTCAATTGGTGGCTAAGGGCTTTAGTTAAAAGGAAGGCATTGACTATAATGAAACCTTTAGTCCTGTGGTTAAACCTACCATTGTTCACTTAGTCCTTGCCCTTGCAGCTCGGTTTAATTAGTCTATAAGATAATTTAATGTTAAAAATGCATTTTTGCATGGTATTCTTCACAAAAAGGTTTCTATGACTTAACCTCAAGGTTTTGTGAGCAAACTTCATCCTTCTAACTTTGTTTGCAGACTATGGAAGCCTTTGTATGGTCTAAAACAGGCTCCTCGTGCCTAAAATGAGAGATTTACTAGTATTTTTTTTTATCAAGTTTAGGGTTCCAACCATCTCTTTCTGATCCTTCTGTATTTGTTCAGCACTCTTCTTATGGCACTATGGTCTTGCTACTCTATATAGATGATATCATTCTAACAAGTAGTCATTCTTTTTTTCTTACATCAATTATTAAAGCCTTGACTTCCCTTGACTCGAGAAATTGATATGAAGGATTTAGGCTAGTTAAATCATTTTTTTAGGGCTGCAAATTTCTTCTCTTCTGGTTTGTTTGTGTTTCAAACCAGTTTTATCAAGGAATTACTTGACAGAGTTGATTTACATTCAAAACCATGTGCTGCTCCTTATCTTCCTCATCATCACCTGCTCAAGGATGCTGGCAAGCAAGCCTTACTCTCATCCAAAGCAATACAGGAGTATTGTTGGAGCATTGCAATATCTCACCTTCACAATGCCTTATTTTGAGGGTCCAGTTCCAATTAAGTGATTTCTGCAACCTTGTGTACCTTGAATATTTGACATGTCTGAGGACAACTTGTCTGGTTCTACACCATCTTGCTTCAACCCGCCAAATATCAAATATGTCCATTTATTCAAAAAACAATTGAGTGGTCCATTAACATACGAATTTATAACAGCTCTTCGTTGGTGACATTGGATCTCACATACAACAACTTCATGGGCCCAATTTCAAACTAGTTTGGCAATCTTTCGGCACTGAGTGTTCTTCTTCTGAAAGCTAATCATTTTGCTGGTCAGATTCCTACTCAGTTATGCTTGCTTGCTAGAACAATTTAGCTTTTTTGATGTTCCACAGAATAAGATCACAGGTGGTCTACCCTCCTGTCTAGGGAATCATGCTTGTTAAGGAAAGTTGGGAGAAAGCAGTAGCTACTCGACAATATTCCATTACATACGAGTCCTTGAGAGAGATGTATTCTGAAATAATGGATTCAGGGAGTATCGATTACGATGGAATAAATTATCGATTCACCCTAATAGAAGAAGTAATAGAATTTACGTCTAAAAAAATGTCATTGGTTACAAGGGCAATATTCTGAACTTCATGTCTGGATCTCTCCAGCAATAGATTCTCAGGTGAAATCTCATTAGATGGGAAATTTAAGTGAGGTACATGCATTAAACTTGTCACATAACAATCTCACTGGATTTATCCCTGCAACATTCTCAAATATAAAGCAGATAAAGAGCTTGGATCTTTCTTACAAGAACTTGAATGGTGCCATCCCCCACAACTTACTGTACTCAACACACTAGCAGTTTTCAGTGTGGCATATAATAATTTATCAGAAAAAACTCCGGAGATGAAAGCTCAATTTAGGACCTTTAATGAAAGCAGTTATGAAGGTAATCCTCTTTTGTATGGAGCTCCGTTACAGAACTATTGCAGTGAAGAAGAATCACCATCACAACCAATGCCTAATGATGAACAAGAAGATGATGGTTTCATAGACATGGATGTTTTCTATGTGAGCTTTGGCGTATGTTACATAATTCTTGTGTTAGCCATTGCTGAAGCTCTCTACATCAATCCACTTTGGCGGCGCAGGTGGTTTCACTTCGATGAAGAGTGCATGGACACTTGCTAGTTGCTACTGTTTTCTAAAGATTAGTTTTCATGAGTTCTCCAACTTCAGAAGATCATAAGGTCTTATCATGGGTGTATTGGATTTGTCGTTGGTGGGGGGGTTGTGTGGGGGTGTGGGGTGGGGTGGGCATCAACCCAAATTGTGTTTGCTCAGAACTTGTCCAGCAATCTTCTTGTGTGTGTTCAGCTATTGGGTGCTTTTTAGAGTTTTGGCCTCATAGCTTAGCCTTTCTGTTGATTTATCTGTGGGCTCCTAACTCCTAAGTTTGCCTTGTTTTTGATATTTTCTTTTTCTTTTTCTCACTAGCTATCATGTTGGAAAATTCTGATCAAGAAATTAACAATGATCCAGTCCGTCGTCAAGTTCAATTTCTCATCAATCTCGTCCTAAGAACTGGAATTTATCTTCCCATAAATCTTCCAAGGTCATCGAGTTATGCTATGCGAACAAGAAGGCGTTTCCATTCTGTGATCCAATTTGCTATGATCCTAATGGCATTGTAAAGGCTTTGAGAATTCACATTCTCCTAATGGAATAGGGCCTTCTCCTAAAACACAGGTCTAGCAGGGACCAATCAAGATGATAAAACAGAAATGCCAAAGGAATGAAAACGAGCAACAAGTCTTAATTACCAAAAGTGGCCAAGCCCATTATGAAGGGCAGTGAATGGCCCATGCATGTCTGTGAAGTGTTCCTTATGAACAACGAATTAGAAATACTAATACCATCCATAAACAAATAATTAAAGTAATAACTGTCAGTGTCTAAGTAAGTTTTATGTGGAATGTCTAGACTATGAGTTTATGGGCTTTATTAATAAACTAAAGTTTAAAAAGATAGTTTATAAGGGCAGATATTCAGTATTTCTTTAACGAGGCATTGCTTTTGAGCAGGGTGCTAAATTAACGCGTAAATTATACCAACATAAAAAGATGATTTAGAGACCCATAAAATAACTGCGAGGGAAAAGTGTATCAAAATCCTCTAGGAAGATCTCTTTTCGAGCTCTTTTGTGATCATGATCTTCAAGATAGCCTCGGATTGCTTTTGTTTGGAAAATTTATCTTTCTTATTTGTTTCAGTATTAATTTTGAATTCTATATTATTTTAGTTTGTTTAGCCCACGCATGCTATATAAACCATTTTTGTGGGATTTTTTAGACAATTATTACCTTTGAATAAAATACCGTGCTTGAGTCTTTCCGCAATTTTTTTGATCTTGTTATTTTTAATATTTCCGCAATTAATGGAGTGATGCAAACAATGTGAGATGGTCCATGATATTCTTTTGTAATGAATGTCTTTACAAGCTTTCATTTGTGGATTATTTTGAAAAGCTTCACTATTCAAAAGGTTGAATAATGGATGGATTGATTATCTTGGAAACTTGGCTTCGTATGTCCAGGAAGAAAAGGCAGAGGACGAAATAACACCCCCATTTCACAAGAGCCTTAAATGTCAAAGAAATATTAAGTGGAAGTCATTTTCTAGGCCAGAAGGAAGTCATTTTCTAGGCCCTCACCAGCCCTGTACAAATTGTCCTCAACACAAATCTCTTCTGTGCAAGAAATTCCAGGAAGGTGCGGTCGCACCAATTAACTTGACTCCAATGTCAAGATGCATCCAAGTCTAGAATGAGAAAGCAGAGTAGCAAACAGCCAAGTAGAGGAACGCCCTGGTTCTCACTCTAACTTTAACATTAACTATTGGCAAGCATTCTCTAGGCTCATTAACCTAAGTACTGACACTAAGTTTAAATTTTGTCTAACAATTCCAGGTTTTTAATGCAGCGCGTGAAGAAAATTCTGCCAAGAAATTAAAATGTGTTGTCAATATTCAACTTAATTGAATAAATAATGAAAATTCAGCAAAGAAAAATCTGTATTCTCAGTATCCTCGAACGAATTTGTAAGCCAATTGTGATTTAGTTTCCTTTTCAAGCTTATCAATTCTCTTAAGTTCCATCCAGAGGCTAGTGTATATCGTACTATTTAAAACAAATAGAACAACCTGAAATAAATTTTATCTCTCATTAAATCTCAGTTTATTCTGGATTTCTCGGTTAAATTTCAGCTGATATGTTATAGTTTCATTTCGCATCAGTTTATTCTGGATTTCTTGATTATATTAAGGCTTTATTTCGCATGTTTTGTTCCGTATGTTTCAAATAATGAAAATTGTTTCGTCATACACCTCTAAACACGGCAAATAATATTTTATAAAAAAATAATAGATGAACACGAGTTTTAAATATTTACTACCAAAAAAATCCAAATCATTAATAGTCCAAGTTTACTCTGAGTCAAAGTCTTCTCCAATAATACACCCAACTTTCTTCCACTCACAGTTTAGCATAGAAAATTCAAGTGAATGCATGGAGAGAGCCGAAGTGTAATATAAATAGGACCTCTTTTATTGGCCAAGTGCACATAAAAAGCAACAATATTCAAAGAATTATCTAAGATGATGATGAAAAAAAAGTGGGTTTGGCTGTTGCTAACATTATTGACTTCGGTTGGCGAATGGTATGGTCGTTGTTGTGGGTGCTTGGAGGAAGAGAGAACTGGTCTCTTGGAGATCAAAGCTTTGATCGATCCAAACAGCGTTCAAGGGGAATTGAGCGACTGGATGGACAACAAAGAGGCTATTGGTAATTGCTGTGAGTGGTCTGGGATCGTATGTGATAACACTACAAGGCGAGTGATCCAACTCTCTCTTATGCGGGCAAGGGATTTCCACTTAGGCGATTGGGTTCTCAACGCATCTCTGTTTCTGCCTTTTAAAGAATTGCAGAGTCTTGATTTGGGAGAGACTGGATTAGTTGGTTGCTCTGAGAATGAAGGTTGGTTCAATGTCTATCTTCTTATAATCATATAACAAATGTATATTAATGAAGTTTTTAATGTCAATTATTTTCCTTTGAGATTTCTGTTGCAGGCTTCGGAACCCTATCATCAAAACTGAGGAAACTGCATGTCCTTGACCTAAGTTATAATAAATTTTATAGTGACAGCATTTTATCATGTTTCACTGGGCTTTCATCTCTCAAGTCTTTAGATTTGTCATGGAATACGTTGACAGGATCGGCTAACTTTTATGGTAATAGTTTTAACTAATCATCTTTGAACCTTTTTCTTTTTTAATCACGTATTATTTTTCCTGTGCGTCTATTTCCTTCCAACAGGCTTTCAAAATCATCTTGCAGGTCTCAACGTCTTGTCATCAAGGTTGAAGAAACTGGAGAACCTTCACCTGAGAGGGAATCAATACAACGATAGCATTTTTTCATCTCTAATAGGATTTTCATCTCTAAAGTCTTTAGATTTGTCATACAACATGTTGACAGGATCTACAAGCATCAACGGTAAATCTTAGATAATTTCTACCTAACCCCTTCACATGACATTCTTTTATAGGGTTTCTTTATCATGAAAAATGACTTTATATCCATTTAATAATCCATGTAAAGTTAGCTGATCAAAATTAAGAAAATTAAAAATTACAAGTGGAATGGTAATTAAGACATGAAGAGATTAAAGTCAACTCTGTATCACTACCATTTTCATCGTATCTTTTGTTGTTTCTTCTTCACAGGGACTTTCTTCAATTCGACCACCCTTGAAGAATTGTATCTAGATGGTAGTTCTCTCCCATTAAACTTTCTCCATGATATTGGAGTATTGCCAGCTCTTAAAGATTTGTCTGCCGGTGAATGTGACCTCAATGGCACCCTACCTGCTCAAGGTAAATTAGCAACTCTTCATCTTCCTATAATTACATGATCAATGAAAGATGCTTTCAACACTATTTTAACTATTTCGAGATAAATTGTACAGGTTTGTGTGGATTGAAGAATCTAGAGCAGTTATTTCTCTATGAAAATAATCTAGAGGGTTCACTCCCAGATTGTTTCAAAAACTTGTCATCTTTACAACTATTAGATGTTTCGAGAAATCAATTTACTGGAAATATTGCTTCTAGTCCTCTTACAAACCTCATATCCCTTGAATTCATCTCACTATCAAATAACCACTTTAAAGTTCCTATTTCAATGAAGCCTTTTATGAACCACTCAAGCCTCAAGTTCTTCTCTAGTGACAACAACAGGCTAGTAACAGAACCCATGTCCTTTCATAATTTGATTCCAAAGTTCCAACTAGTCTTTTTCAGCTTGTCAAATAGTTCATCGGAAGCACTTAATGTAGAAACTCCCAGCTTCCTCTATAACCAACATGACTTAAGAGTCCTTGATCTCTCTCAAAACAGCTTCATTGGAATGTTCCCATCTTGGTTGCTTAAGAACAATACAAGATTGGAGCAACTATTTCTGAATGAGAACTCCTTTGTTGGTGCCTTGCAATTGCAAGGTCACCCAAATTCAGATATGACCGCAATAGATATATCTAACAACAACATGCACGGAGAAATTCCAAAAAATATTTGTTTGATCTTTTCAAATCTGTGGACCTTAAGGATGGCTAAGAATGGACTCACAGGTTCTATTCCTTCTTGTTTAGGAAATAGTAGCTCTCTGGGAGTTTTAGATTTATCCAACAATCAACTGTCTGGGGTAGAACTAGAACAGTTTATAACATTAACGTTTCTCAAGCTTTCAAACAACATTTTGGGTGGGCAATTACCTGCCTCAGTGGTCAATTCTTCTAGACTGAATTATCTGTACCTAAGTGATAACAATTTTTGGGGTCAGATATCAGATTTTCCATCACCCATAAGGACAATCTGGCCTGTATTGGATTTGAGTAACAATCAATTTTCAGGCATGCTTCCAAGGTGGTTTGTCAATTTGACACAAATCTTCGCAATTGATTTGTCCGAAAACCATTTTCATGGTCCAATTCCAGTAGAATTTTGTAAGCTTGACGAGCTTAAATACTTGGACCTTTCTGAGAACAACTTGTTTGATTCTATACCATCTTGTTTCAATCCACCACATATAACCCATGTGCATCTATCAAAAAATAGATTGAGTGGTCCATTAACATATGGATTTTATAATAGCTCTTCCCTTGTTACATTGGATCTCCGAGATAACAACTTCACCGGCTCCATCTCAAATAGGATTGGCAATCTTTCATCATTGAGTGTTCTTCTTCTGAGAGCTAATGATTTTGACGGTGAGCTTCCTGTTCAGTTATGCTTGTTAGAACAATTAAGCATTTTAGATGTTTCACATAATCAGCTCTATGGTCCCCTACCATCTTGTTTGGGCAATCTTACTTTCAAGGAAAGTTCTGAGAAAGCATCAACGGATTTCGGATTTCATTTTGGATCAACACCGATAGAAAAAGCTTATTATGAATTCAGCCAAATCAGAGCTCTCTTAGGAAGCAGTTATATACCCATTACTACAGAAGAAGTGATCGAATTTACAGCTAAAGGTATGTATTATGGTTACAAGGGAAAAATTCTCAGCTTCATTTCTGGTATTGATCTCTCCAGCAACAAATTCTCAGGAGCAATCCCACCAGAATTGGGAAACTTAAGTGAGCTATTAGCATTAAACCTGTCACACAACAATCTCACCGGATCTATCCCTGCAACATTCTCAAACTTAAAGCAGATAGAGAGTTTAGATCTTTCTTACAACAACTTGAACGGTGTCATCCCTCAAAAACTTTATGAAATGACCACACTAGAAGTTTTTAGTGTGGCACACAATAACTTGTCAGGTAAAACTCCAGAGAGAAAATATCAGTTTGGGACCTTCGATGAAAGCAGTTATGAAGGAAATCCTTTTTTGTGTGGACCTCCATTGCGAAACAATTGTAGTGAAGAAGAATCACCGTCGCTGCCAATGCCTAATGATGAACAAGAAGATGATGGTTTCATAGACATGAATATTTTCTACATCAGTTTGGGTGTAGGTTACATAGTTGTGGTGATGGGGATTGTAGCAATTCTCTACATCAATCCATATTGGCGACTTGGGTGGTTTAACTTCATCGACTACTGCATAGATACTTGCTTCTATTTTTTGCTGGCTAGTTCTTGCAAGTTCTCCAACTTCATAGGTAATTCGGTCTATTTTGCCTAGTGAATTTGTAATGATTGCTGCAGAGGAGTCAGTTTTTCCCTCAAAAATTGTTTGATAATCTGCTTGTGATAATTGTTGGTGCTGTATGTCTAGCTATTGGATGCTTTATAGTGTATTGTCTCTCAGCTCAGCCTTTCTGTTGATCTGAATTTTGGTTGAGTATATTTATTTGTGGGCTCCTAAGTTTGTGTTGATATACTTTTTGTATTTTGTTGTTTTGCTTTTTGAATTGGTACGTGGAATCTAGCTTTGTGGCATAGAATTGCTCTTTAACAGTCCGGTCAAAACTTTAATCATTTTCTAACGAGGGTTGTTTGGAAAAAGTTGGTGAGGAAACCACCAGTACTTTCCAGGAAACTAGTATTTGCTAGTGTTTAAAAATCAAAATGGCAAACCACAAGTCAAGCATAGACGACATTTTATGTTAAACTCAAAGTGGCAAGGAGTGCTAAATAAGGCTACCAAGAGGTGCATACACGACATTTTACGCTTTAACTCAGTGTGGCCAGTTGAGCTAAATATGGAACCAATAGATTGTTACAGAACAACAATGGAGAAAGTGGGATATCCTACTTTTGACTATTTTATACACCCAACGTTTAAGACAGAATAGAGCTCGATCCACAACAATAACCGATGAGAAAGTGGCTTGCAAGTAACTTAACTATTGACACCCAACGTTATAGATTGATTTGGAATAGTCGGTGATAGCTGGTTGTTTAGCTTGGTAGTTTAGCTTGGCAGCTCTGTTTTGTGTGGAGGCAAAGCTGCATTCTAAGGCTGTTGCTCTGTTCTTTGTGGTTTTCTTGACCTCTTTCTCTTCGTTTTGTTTCTTTTGCTAAATCCGTGTGTTTTTGCAGATTTGTAACTCCTCCTTCCCGCCATCTTTTGGCGTTTTAATACATTTCACTAGTTATCAAAAACAAAATATTGACTCCCAGTCAATAAGGTCTATGCAAATTGTTCAGCAAAGTCTTAAATTGAACAAAAACAATCATTTTCATATCTTTCACAAACAACTCAATTGATGCATTGTATAGCATGAAATATAATGTGATTTGTTAAACTAAAAACACTTAAAAAAACAAATACAGTAAAACCATAAAAAAATCACAAAGTCTGAAAATTTATTGATTGATAACTAGAGGTTACACGCCAACACAGCTATTAGAACTCTCTTGAAACCAGTTTACCGGAAACATTGCCTCCGGTCCTCTTACCAACATCGTATCCCTTGAATTACTCTTACTGTCAAATAGCCAACACGACTTAAGAGTCCTTGATCTCTCCCACAACAAGTTTAGTGGAATGTTCCCATCGTGGTGGCTTAAGAACAATACAAGGTTGTGGCAACTATTTCCAAGTGAGAAATCCTTTGTTGGTGCTTTTCAATTGCAAGATCACCCAAATATGAACATGACCATAATAGATATATCAAAGAACAATATGCACGGTCCAATCCCACAAAATATTTGTTCGATCTTTTCAAATATGGAGACCTTAAAGATGGTTAAGAATGGACTCACAGGTTGTATTACTTCTTGTTTAGGAAATGTTAGGGCTCTTCGAGTTTTAATTTTATTGCTTTTCGAGTTTTAATTTTATCCAACAATCAATTGTCTACAATAAAACTAGAACAGTTGACAGAGCTAATTTTTCTCCAGTTGTCAAGTAACAATTTGTGCGGGCAAATATCTTCCTCAGTGTTCAGTTATTCTACCCTAGATTGTGTTTGACAGTTGGAGAAACCATAATGCTATCAACTGTTACATTTTTACTGTAGACAATTGATTGTTGGATGAATCTGAATCTCCAGAAAGCTTATTTTTCTAAACAAGAAGGAATGAAACCTGTGAGTTCATTCTTATCCATCTTTGAAGTCCACATATTTCGAAAGATTAAACAAATATTTTTTGGAACTTGATCGCGCATGTTGTTCTTCCATATATCTGTTATGGTCATGTCTGGATTTGGGTGATCTTGCAATTGCAAAGAACCAACAAAGGAGTTCTCCAAAAAAAATAGTTACTCCAATCTTGTATTGTTTTTAAGCAACCATGATGGGAAAATTCCACTGAAGTTGTTGTGAGGGAGATCAAGGACTCTTTAGTTGTATTGATTATAGAAGACGTTGGGAATTTCATCATTGAGTGCTTCCGATGTTGGACTGTTTGTCAAGCTGGAAAAGACCAGCTGGAACTTTGTGGAATCAAATTATGAAAGGCAGTAGGTTATGTATCAGTCTGTTGTTCCCACTAGAAAAGAGCTTGAGTGGTTCATAAAAGGCTTCATTGAAATGGGAATTTCAAAGTTGTTGTTTGATAGTGAGAAGAATTCAAGGGATATGAGATTGGTAAGGGTACTAGAGTCCATATTTCCAGTAAACTGGTTTCTGAAACAATCTGGGAGTGAACCCTCTAGATTCCAGAGAGAACAATTGAATCATCTGCAATATCTGTAACTGCAGATTCATCCACAGCTGGAATTGTAACTGAAGATGCCATTGTAACTGAAGAGTTTGGGCCAACCTTGCAAGCTATCATCACTGATCATGGATAAGAAAAGACACTTCTTTTTTATTGAGGACTACTCGGGTAACATCCTGCATGAAGGTCAAACCAAAGATGTGTTATATTGTTTTTCGCAGCCTCTCCAACAACTTATTCTGTGTTCTTTTGTGTTTGAATTCCAATTTTTGATTGGCATCGTAGATTAGGACATATATACATCCTTTCACAAATGACTTGGCCATGGCACAACACCCCGCAGATGCTGCAAATACTATAGAGATTCATGCTCCCTCAAACTCAGCTCTTGTTACTAACCCACGTAGTTATACTTCCATTACCACAACAGCTTTTACTTCACAACGTGAATGGAAAAATTCCTCCACAATTTATTGAACATCACTTTCTAGCAGTTTTTAATGGGCGAGAGTCCATAGAGGAAAGCTCAATCTAGAACCTTTGATGAAAGCAGTTACAAAGCGAATCAGTAATAGGCCGTGAAGGAGGCAGGGAGTGTTAGAGAATAATATAAATTATATTTTAGAGCCTCACCTAAAAACTTAAGTTTTTAGGTGAGATGGTTCTTTGAGATGGTATCAGAGCCTTGATGACTAAACGGTCACGAGTTCGAATCTCACCATCCCCATTTATTTGATAAAAATTAAGCACAAAGTAATGTGAGTCTGTGCAAGTTTCAAGCTCAAAGGGCTTTTCATTTGAGGGGGTGTGTTAGAGAATAATATAAATCATATTCTAGAGCCTCACCTAAAAGCTTAAGCTTTTAGGTGAGATAGTTCTTTGACAGGGGGCTGGCAGGGGCCGGGGCCTACAAGGAAATTTTTCCTAGCCCCTCCTTGTATAAAATAATTGAAACTTCAATTATTTTAAAATAATTTTTTTAATTTAGTCCTTTTAATTTTTTTTTCTCACTCCACCCCTGGTAATAGGAATCTATAGGAATCTAGATTATCTTATGATCAATTGAATTTTATATACTTGGCATTATATCTATGCATGGATCTTAAAACTTTTATGGCATTAGAAGCTAAGTGAACAATTTTATTTTTTTTATTAATGTAACAATGGATGTGCGGATAAAAAAATATAATTAGAAAGAAAAAGAATTAATTTTAATAATGAATTAAACTTCATTTCAAAAACATCTTAAATTTTAAAAAGAAAATATTCATATTAAGAAGTCATGTAATATTAATGTAATCGAACTTGTAATAACTTCAGCACACGAGTATGCTTACTTGTGTTGTGTTGGCTGTACTGTCAATAATGAATGGTAAATTAGAAAGGAGTTGGATAGAGAGATCACGGTGAAATTTTATGTATGTTAGAGAATAATTAGTTGTATTTTATTAGTTATTTTTGGATTTATTAAAAAATAAATATAAAAAAGAAAACAATATTTATAATACTTATATCTATATCTTTCTTTAATATAGATATGCACATATAAAAAATATGATATCACTAAGAAATTATTATAGATATCAGATTAAAAAAAAAATCTAGAATAAAGGAATTAATTAATCAAAAGAAAAGTATACATCCAATCCAACAAAGTACAAAAAATCAATTAAAAAATACAGGGACCAAATAATCCAACAAGCTGCAAAGACAGCTGAGCTGAGCTTGGTCTGTATGTAAGAAGGGTGACCATAGACAAAAGCACAAACACAGAGAACTGTGGTATGTCATACAAAGATGAGGATGTTAATGAGTCTTTCACCATGTTATCGTCTTTTACATCACTACCATTATCCTACCTTAACTAAGACCCACCATCACCACCACCTCCTTTCTCTATCCAATCACCTACCTCCACCTGGCTAACCATCCTACCCATACCCGTTAACCCTCCAAAATTCCAATCTTTAACCACTTTTGCAGATACCCTCTTCTCTATCTCTCTTGATGGTTGTTTTAAGACGGTGATTCAAGGGTTTTCAGGCATTGTGGTCGCGACCCGGATAGGTAAATTGCTTGTTCTCGGTCTTTATGTAGTTTCTTTCGTGTTTTTAGAGGATTTGCGTTTGGGTTTCTTGATTTGTTTTGTGGGTGTTTGCTTCAAAGAATCTGCACTTCTTTCGGTTTTCTTGGCTGATTTCGTGTCTATGAATCTGGATTTGTGTCTGTTTTGGTGGGTTGATGTTGGATAGGGTGAATCTGTGATTGAATGGTGATGTTCATTTGGCCTTGTTGAGCTGGTTTATGCATCAAAATGGCAATTTTTCATGACTTTGAATTCTCTCTTTTTATGTATTGTTTGATGTATAGGTTCTTTTCCAATTGTCTTGCAGGGAACTGTGGTGTTAATTTCTTTTTGTTCATGAATAAGTAGCTAACACTGTCTAATGTATTAATTGTAGTTACATAGCTATCTGTGTTAAAAAAAAAATTGCTGGTGGAATCCACAATCTATAAATGAAATTAAGTTTTTTCTTTTTCGGTTTAGGCGAAAAAGGTTATGTGACTTATAGCATTCACTTTCTCAATTATCAGACAGGTATTTGCTGCTATATTGTACCCTTTCCAATTGATTAGTATGAAGTAAATGAGAATCTGTTCTGTGGTTATTGTATTGATGTGAATTGGGTTGCGACTTGTTTTTTGTGTTGTGTTATGTTGGACTTCCTTCACTGTCTGGCATGAGTGATGAGTTGCTCCTTGCAGTTTTGTGCCTAATCTGCTCAGTTGTGATGCAATTAAGAAACTTTACCTTGAAAAGTTTGTGTTTCTCATGACTTATTTCAACTTCCTCTCTCTGACAGATAACAGCAGAACTAGGCTTCTGCCTCCTTACTTTTATGGAGGGTTTTGGGTTTAGTGATGCAAGCAGTGCTGTCAGGAAGAAGAGGAGTAATACATCCCGTCGACCTCGGAATGAATCACATGCGCCTTCAGGTTACATTGATGTTACATCCTTATCATCCACACCACCTTCAGAAACTGTAAGCAAAGTGTCAAGTGATGAAAATAATGATCATGGTTCAATTTTGCGAAAGAAAAAAGTCAGTTTGATTCTATGCAATTCAAGAGCTTCATCTTCTAACCTTGCTGACTGTGAATCTGCCCAGAATATGATGAAGAATGAAGATGGAGGATTTGGAGAATCCGATGAAGCTTCCAATAATGGTTCTTTCCGAGGAAGTAGTGAGCGAAGGCACAGTGGAGTTGATTCTAGAAGGTTGAACCAAGGTGTCCTTACCCCAGCTAATTGGAAAAGCACAAGTAGTAGCTTGGGCCGTGTTGGAGGTTTTTCAGATGGAGTAGGGAATGAAAGTAAAGTGAAAAAAGTTAAGCTAAAAGTTGGTGGTATCACACGTACTATTACTGCAAAGTCTGCATCTGATGGCGCATCTGCCATTGCTGTTGGGTCTTCTTCTTCAAAACCTTCTCGCTTCCCAGATCCCCGGCAGAAGACAGTTGAGGTACTTCCCATCAAAATTTGTTGTCTGGTATGCTGTCATCGGCATTAGGTTTTGATGGTCATATCCATATAGATCATCGGCATGTATCACATACAGAAGGAGAAATGTTACATGTAGTGATCATTTAAATTCAGAATATTAATTTTGGGCATCTTGCTATTCTTAGATGCAGGGACTGTAAGACTTTAAATTAGCTGCTTTCTAGTGGCAAATCCTTTCACTCCACCTAGATAAAACAGAACCACATAAGAATTTCTCATTTGTTACAAATTCCTTGAACTTTTCAGTTTTCAATTCATGTTAAGAAATCCTTGTTCATTGTTTTTACTCCTTATTTGGCCCAGCGGACAGTGTTTTGCTGGGCCTTCTAATGACTGATAATTATTTAAGCACCACTAGTTACAGCTAACATCCTTCTTGCAGGAGAATTTGGACAACAACCATTCCTTTATTTCAGGTAAGGGAAGTGGTTTGCAAGGAGTCCCATGGAAGGAATTCTCTAGAAGTGGTCGAAATGATGGGAAAGCAGATGGTTTGAGAGGTGAGAATCTGTCTTCAAAGCAAACTGGTCAGTCTGAGCCAGTTCGTAAGAGTAAGCGGCTCCCTAAGAAACGCCTATTAGATGGAGTTCTTGATGATGGAGCTGAGGATTATGATGAAATTCAGTTCCTTGAAAAAGTCAAGACATCAAAGATCAGCACTAATCATGGTGCAGGGTTTGAAGATGAAGAGGGAGGAAGCAGGAAACAGCGGAAGATATTGAGAGTATTGAAGAGAAATGTTGATGGTCTGAATGATGTAGATTCTGGAGTTCATGGCTCAACTAGGTTTGGCAAGGAGGGTAAGAAATCTAAATCAGGGAGAGTATCTGAAGACACTGATTATGTGGAAGATGAAGATCTGGGCTCGGATGGTGACCCTACATCGAAGAGGAAGAAGCCAAGAAAAGAGTTAGCTGATCTATCAGCAGACTCTAAGAAGGAAATGACAGTCACTACCCGTCAACGAGCACTTCAAACTGGAAAAGATGTCTCCTCTGGTTTTGCTAGTTTGATAGAGTTCCCAAATGGGTTACCTCCAGCTCCTCCTAAAAGTTAGTTATTGTTTTTGCTTTTGAGCTCCCCCAATTGTACATTTGTGGAATTTCCCAGATTTATTTTCCTGATTATTTTGGCAACAGAGCAAAAGGAGAAACTCTCTGAAGTAGAGCAGCAATTGAAGAGAGCTGAGGCTCTTCAAAGACGTAGGATGCAAGTTGAAAAGGCAAATAGGGAATCTGAGGTTTGCCCTGTTAATATGTTTTTTTTTTCTTAATTGCAAAGATGCTAGATGGAATCTATGCATTAACATTGACTGAAAATCTTAGGCGGAGGCAATAAGAAAAATACTGGGCCAAGATTCCACTAGGAAGAAGCGGGAAGATAAACTGAAGAAACGACAAGAAGAAATGGCACAGGTAATATATAGAGAATTTGTGAGGATTCTCTGCTCATTATTTCCCCCTTCAACTTGCCCACTTGTGCTGTTGAGTTTTTGTGTTAACATTGGTGCATTTTAATTCTGTTCAGGAGAAAGCTACAAACGCCATGGTACTTGCATCAGACCATGTTAGGTGGGTCATGGGTCCAGCAGGAACAACTGTAACATTCCCCACTGAAATGGGCTTGCCAAGTATATTCGACTCCAAGCCTTGCAGGTACAAGTTCCTTGGTTTTGTTCGTGTAAAGACCCTTTTTAAGTTAATTTTAAAACTGATTTTGCTCCCTCGGTGATTTCATACGAGGCAATGTGATGTGTGAAGAATTTTTCTTTTAGATGCATGTTCTGACATGATTCAGAAAGTTCCTTTAACTGGGATGCTCATCCACCATATATTTTATAGCAACAACTGCACTAGATTGTGTTCCAGCACAACTTGTATAGGCTATTTTTCACATCTGCTATCTAGGCATGCTTTTTTCGCAGCTTCACAGCTGATGATTTTGTTTTGTTTTCATATGGATTTCAGTTACCCTCCTCCCCGGGAGAAATGTGCTGCTCCATCTTGTACAAATCCATACAAGTATCGGGATTCCAAGTCAAAATTACCCCTTTGTAGTCTCCATTGCTACAAGACGATTCATGAGAAAATGCAACCTCTTACCGCTTGTTAGGATCAAGATCCACCTGCATGCAACTACGAGTATAACAAGTACAGGCATTCCGGCACCATTATATGCAGTCTCTAGTAAGAGTTGGGGTGGATAGCATAGGGAAAGCGATTATCATCATCATATCACCACATCACCCTAGCGGATTGGACCATGGAGAAATTGTTGCTATAGTCACATATAATTGTAATATTTTGCAATGTTCTCTATCTATATAACATTTTAGTTTTCATGGAATTGTTTTATCCATCATGGGAATAGTTTTCTTATATCTGGATTCCTGTTTCTTTTTTTATTTTCCTTCGCATTTTAATGATATCAATCATTGTTGATGATTGTTGATGATGAGATCTTGTATAAACACTTATTACATCACAAAGATTCTATCTAGATACGAAGAGCATGCCTGGTTGTCTGCTGTGTTGTTAGTAAAATTTCCATTAAAGATATAAATTGGTAAAATCATTCAAATTAAAACTACTATTAAAGAAATAATTTTAAAACTTTCTTTATGAAACTAAATATTAAAAAAAATGAATTGTTTAAAAAAAGAATTCTTTCTTTGCTTTGGAAAAACACACTAGCATCATAAAAATATAATTAAAAAAATAATAATCAAATAACTTAATTTTTAAAATCCTAACCCGTCACTTTTTAAAAGTAAAATAGTAAAAGCTAGAAAAATATCAAGTTAAATAAGCTTTTAACTGTTTCATTTCCTTCAAATTTAGATTTTAAACGAAGAGTTGACCTAATAAATATAATTCACTACTCCTTTTTTTTATAGTTACAATATCCAGTTGAGTTATCTATTTACACTATAGCTTAATTATAAACCTATGATAAATATAGATATTGTAATTTTAATGATAAATTAATAAGACTTTATATCATAGATTTATAATTATGATGTAGTGTGGATGAATAAAACTCTAGATGAGAAAAGAGAAAGGAAATGACTTATTTAGTAAAAGAATGATAAGCAGGAGGGTCATTATAAGAAAATTAATTGATGGAGGGCCACGTTTAAAACATTACAAAAGTAGAGGTACTTATAGGCTTTTTAACCAGTGATCCCCAGCTCCAAAACCCGTCTGGTTCCCGTAAATCCTTCCTTCATAACTCTTCCAGAAACTTCACTCCTTCTCTCACAGCCATGGCTAGGGCACCAGGCAAGCATGGACGTGATCAAGCCCTGGTACATTTCTTTTCACTTATGGTTTTTTTTTTTTTAATACTTTCGTAACCCTGTTTGTTTCCCAAGAAAACTGTAATAAGCAAGAAAATGGAAGAAACTGAAAGCTCAACTCTTTTCAATCATTTCCCTTTCAAAACTTCATCTTCACCGTCCTTTTTCTTTTGATTATCTTTTCTATGTGTTTCTTCTTTGTGTTCTCCGATTATCATTTCTAAAAATCAAGTCTTTGTGCATGTTTCTTCTTCTTCTTTTTATAGAAATGGAAGCTTTTGTTAAATGAGATTGTATTTAATAAGGGATTTTATTTATTTATATGTATTTTGGGTGAAAACCCATTTTTGTTTCCAGGATTTCCAGGGATTTTTGAATGATTTGCAGGACTGGGAACTTCTTAAGGATACTGATAAAAAGGTGAAGACGAAATCGCAAGCTTCTGATGTGGTAAAGTTTCAATTTTGATTATGGTTTCAGTTGCTTTCAAGGCTTTTTTGTGTAATATTGGAAATGAGAAATGGGTTGTTGAAAAAAAAAACTATCTTTTATTATGGGAAGCTTGTAGCTTGGATAACAGACTTCAATGTAGTATTTGCATGTTGCTTTCTTAACTTTAGCTTGCTGTTTTAGGTGGCTCAGTGAGTTATGCATGTGTCTTGCGGGTTTATGTTTCTGATGGCTGCTTTACAGAATTTATTGGTTTGCTTTTAGAATGAAATTACGTAGTGCAGTTAATTTGTTCTTGGTTTCTTTGTGTGGAAATTGAGAGGAGGTGTTGGCAGTAGCAAGTTTGAATAATCCAATGCTTAATATTTGATAGTTCTTTTCTGAATGGAAACTTGAATGATGATTATCAACATTCTTGTGCATTTTGAGTAAGCTATAGTGGTGCTCAATTTAAGGAGCATTGATCAGTAAACTAGATGTTTAAATATGGTCTTACTTCCATATGAAAAGTCATGGCATACGTGTGTGTTTGCACCCACATATATGTTTAGAGTAATTATATGGGCTATGATAGTTGCTTGCTGAATTATCAATTTTTCGTGTATTCAGAAGATTGGTGAGGATGGAAGATCAAAGGGAAAAACTTCTGCTGTTGATTCTTCTAGAAGTGGTTCAGGACAGTATGATTACTCAAGGAACTTTGGTGCAATCAATCGTCTATCGAGTAATTTTACAACTGATGAGATTACTGTGGATGCTACCACAGAAAAAGAATTGGTATGAACTTCCCTGCAATAGCTCTTAAAAAAGATTCACTGGTAATGGATTGTGATGCTAAGTTTGCAATTTTTAAATTTACAGGGAAATGAATATTTTAAGCAGAAGAAGTTTAATGAAGCTATTGAGTGTTATTCAAGAAGCATAGCCTTGTCACCAACTGCTGTAGCCTATGCAAATAGGGCAATGGCGTATCTCAAAATCAAAAGGCAAGTTTTTCCTGTCAGATATTGTTAGATTGGTAGGTATTGTGCAGAGTTCTTGTTGCCTGATTCAATATATAAGTTCACAACTTATGATAACTAGAAGGTTTTTAATCATCTTCTTTTCGTCTTGTCATCTAGAGGTTGCTTTACTGCCTGTGAAGGTATTTTTCATGAATATGACAGTTTTCTTTTTTTTCATTCGTTTTCTTTTTGTTCAGATTTCGAGAGGCTGAAGATGACTGTACAGAGACTTTGAATCTAGATGATCACTACATAAAAGCGTATTCACGCAGAGCAACAGCTAGAAAGGAATTGGGGAAACTTAAAGAATCCATCGAGGGTGTGTTAACTCAAACTTATGTGTTGGTCTTCTCTGAATATCTAGTGCTTGATTCTTTTTGGTATAGTTTTTTGATGACTGTATGATTTAATGCGTATAGCGTACTACAGATTCTGAATTTGCTTTGAAGTTGGAACCTATTAACCAGGAAATCAAGAAACAGTATGCTGAAGTCAAATCTTTGTATGAGAAGGCAAGTGACTATCTTATGTTGGTATTCTGGCTGTTACATTTCATTGATACAATTCTCTGTAACTATTGCTATTAATTTTCACAGGAAATTCTCCAGAAAGCATCTGGCGCTCTCAGAAGCTCTTTACAAGGAACACAAAAGGGAGGAAGGTCAGAAGCAAGTGTAAATGGACATGCAGTGCATCCAGTCTCGATTCCCACTCAAAATACTGGGGTCTCTGCATCCAAAAAGGATAACACCAAGGTAAAAATAAGAGATCGGCCCTCAACTTCTGATTAATGCTCCATGTGAATTTAAGTTGTTCTTATACAACGTACCCCAAGTGCCTCCCCATTATAACACCCCCCCCCCACCCACCCACCCTCATCATTGTCCCATAGCAAATTCAGTAGATGTTCTAGTCTAGATCTAGGTTTCATGTCTCAATTTTTGTTTTTGTTACTTGGAATTTGGAACAAGAGGTAGTGTTGTTTTATGAGCATCACCAAAATGATTGGAAGCTTTTCACATTTGACTCTCTTTTATCTATGTCTAGGAAACATTTGTTTGAACTTCTAGATTTTCATGGCAGGAGAATGATGGAAACAATCTTGTGAAGAAATCAGTGCGTGTGAAAGAAGTAAGGAACAAAGGTACAGGTGCTGGAAGCAAATCTGATGGTCATGTAGGCAATGATTCTCCTGCAAATGCCACTCTGAGTTCCAGTGTAGATAGTGTCCAGGTTGAGCTTCGCATCCTTGCATAACTATCCCTTTTTTTTTTTTTACAAAGATGGAAAATAGAATTATTAAAGGCAATATCCTGTGTAAAAGTAAACAGATATCTTTCATCTTTGCAGTCTCTCCTCTTTTATTCTTATTTTTTCTAGAACCCCTAAATGCATATACTTGGCTTTTGAATTAATGCCAGGGACAAAGCACATATTGCCATCTGTCCCCATTAGACTGTGTTGTCACCCATGCTATGTATTACCGAATTCATTTATCAGTATCTTTCTGCAAATAGCCTGTAAAATTGGGACTTTTCATTTATGTGCACTTAAATTGCATTAGATTAAAACATAACTGGCACCGTTATTTGCAGATTTCATGTACCTCTTGATAGGATTCGGTACTTTTATGGGAAGATAAATTCATCCTGCTAGCTCTGAGCTTCACTTTGGGCTACTTTATACTGCTTTGCATCTGTAATTGCTGTTTCTGGTGATTGATATTTCATTTACCGGTTTGCAGAAAAATAATAGAACTCAAAGACAAGAGCTGAAGACCTCAGTAATGGAACTTGCTTCTCAAGCAGCTTCTCGTGCCATGGCTGAAGCTGCGAAAAACATTACTCCTCCAAACTCGGCTTATCAATTTGAGGTTTCTTGGCGAGGCTTTTCTGGTGATCGTGCACTCCAGGCTCACCTCTTGAAGGTTTTTGTTTTAGTTTAAATCATTAGCTTTTCTTTTTGGATAAAGGACTAGGTCAGAAAATAAAACTTAACATGCATGCAAAAAAATTGGCCTTTCTCTGTGATGGTAAATTGAGAGTGTCAAGCACAGTTACTGCATGAGATGTCATTTTTTCGGAGAGTCTCCAGTAGCATCATGTTGATGAAAAAACAATAGATATGCTGCTGCTACTTCCTTTCATTAAATTATATATTCAAGAAGTTTAGTCATTGCCTCTTAATAAATGAGTAGATGCTGTAAGTATTTGATCGGGGCAGTAACATTTATGCCAATGTTCCCCATCCAAGATGGTGCATCCACTTGACCGCTCAATGTTTTCTTTACTTGAATTAGGTTACTTCTCCGAGTGCATTGCCTCAGATATTTAAAAATGCACTGTCTGTTCCTATTCTAATCGACATCATCAAGTGTGTGGCCTCCTTCTTCATGTAAGTGGAGTTCTTCTGTTCATGTTCGGCATGTTTGGCTTTGTGTTTGGGTTAATTGAAGGTTTTATCTCTGTTCTGGTTTGTTCCTCTGATAGCGATGACATGGATCTGGCCGTCAAATATCTGGAGAACCTGACCAAAGTCCCAAGATTTGGCGTGCTTATCATGTGTCTTTCATCTACAGATACGTCTGGTATGCTTTTGTAATGCACCTTTGCAGATTTTAGAAAGCCTTGAGATGACACTTCATCAAATATGTTCCATTTGTCAGGTTTAGCGTTCTAATGTTTAATCACGTATTGACTAAATTTGATGTCTTGTCTGTGTTTAATTTTTTGGATGGCATGCGAAGTTTCTGATTGTGCACATGGTACACTATAAATTCCTTTACAACACATATCAGTTCAAGCAATTGTCTTGTATGAACCACATAATAACATGCAAAGTTCTCTTGTATGGATCTATCATATTTGAACATAATTTTCAAGCTCAATTATTGAGATTAGTATGGGTTTATGTGCACGCTGACTTGATTATCATCTGAGCAGATCTTCTCAAGATGTGGGATGGAGTCTTCTGTAGTGCATCCACGCCAATTGAATATGCTGAGATTCTTGACAACTTACGATCAAAATACTGTCCCAAATATTGACAGGCATGTAACATAGAGAGTTTTTAGTATCACATGTTCTTGATCCAGTCCTAACGTTGTTGTAAGTAACTTTTCTTTTCTTTAAACGAATTGTAAGTAATGAGTTCAATACCTCCACCACTTCTCTTTTGATGTACCCGGTGGGAATTCATCAAGAATTTGCTAAAATGTTTTGAATTTCTCTTACATCTAGCTCCGTTGCCTCTTTGGTTTATTTCATCTTTTGATCCGGAATGAGTTTTTGAAGGTTTGAACTACTGTCGTGAATTCTTGATTGTATAATTTTTTTTGATCTAGATGTCTCAACGTTGAAGGTAGGTGGCTTCTTAGGCAGCCAGAAGAAGCCTCGCTGCCATGCCAGGTTTCCTTTATTCACCTGACTTTGAAGTTGCATCGGATTTCGGTTGTGATACAAGAGAATTTCAATAGACCAACTTGAACTCTATCCAGAGAGACAACAAAGATGAGCTCCGATTCTTTCTTGAGAGAAAAGAAAAGGAAAAGGACCTCCTGCATAATTGTCTCCATTGATATCAAAATATAGTTATGAAAGCAAAAGGTTGAACTAAAAATCTCTTTATTGTTAAAATTAAATTTAGAACCAACTTGGTATCGAATTTATATTGGGAGATCTAAAATTCTAAATAAACCTCACCATGTCTGAGAAATTCTATGGTACTTGGGCTATAATCTATCAATAATTATAATATACAAAGAGAGACATATAAGGAGAAAAATATAAAGGAATAAATCGAAAAATAATGATTTTATAATATAAAAAGAGAAATACGAGAAAAATATTAAAGAATAAGTCGAAAAATAATAATTTTCAGTGAGAAGTGATATATTCTTATCATTTGTTCTTGTTTCTCTAGCCCTAATGTAATTTTTTTCATTTTTTTATTTGAAATTTATTAAAATAATGTTTTTAATGAATTATTTTATTAAAATAAAATAGTTCGGCTGCAAGGACATCATTTCTCTCATGCTTGTTACGTGGGAAGGTCCAAACATTACCACAAATCTGCCCCGGTTTGTGACTTAGTAAAACACCAACTCTCATCCTGATTATTTTCTGAAAAACGATATTTTTATTAAGATAATATTATTTTGATTTTTTTTTTTTAAATGCATGTTCTAAAACTACTGGGGAGAAGGAGATTGACCCGGTTCGACGGAGTCTTGAATGTCTGGCCCCTTCTACCATTGATATTATTCCTTGATATTGACCATTCTCTCACAAGTACATAGAGCTGGCCTCTTTTTCTTTTTCTTTTTCTTTTTCTTTTTAATGTCAAAATATATTAAAGAAAATGTTTTTTTATCGTAAATTTAATGCATGCACTGTGCGTAAATTAAGAAAATGAATGGGATAATAATAAAGATACTTGCAGATCTTGTTGCTGATCTTTTTTGACCTGAAATTCATTGAACATAAAAAGGCATGTGATGCTAATTAATGAGATAGATTAAGACTTCTAACCATTTCCTTTTCTTTTAAATTATAATTTAAAATAAAAAATTATTTCAAACAATCTGTTTTTTTATTTACTTACTTGGAAGACTTGTTTATACATGGCAAAAACAGAGGCATGTCAAACACCACTGCAACAGTGTATAGTCGGATCACGATAGAGCCCTTTAACACATGGTTAATTATGGGTTTAATTAGAGGTCGATGCGGATTAATATAAAAAATTATTAAAAAGATGTAAATAATGTTTTTTTTGTCCCGAGTAAGCTAGGTTTAACAACAATGCGCGTTATTCACTAGGGACGGTCAAAATTTGGTGTTGTGGACGTATTGTCTCGAGTTTTCTCATAGCTTCTCTCCATGTCTCTATTGGTTTTTAGTCTTTGTAAGCTTGTATTTGTAGTACTGTTGCATGGCCCCAATTTTGTACAGTTCTCTCCCGTGGGGTGGGGCAAATTTAGAGCACCCAACTCATAATCCAGGTGTTATTGTACTTATGATGATATATAATGCATGGATTCATATGATCCAGGAGGAGGTCCATTCATTTGATCTCGAGTCACTTTCCTCTTTATCTATTTAAGTTTCTCAAATAATTGATTGAGAGATCATATATATATATATCCCTTACCATTGGATATAGGCCATGTAGGTTTTATGATGTCTCCCACTATTTTCAGCAGCTAATTTGCTGATCGATCCCACAGATTACTATTTACTATTTCTCTGTGACAAGAATAATCCTCTCATTTATCTCTTTGGTAACAGTTGCATTTCGTTTATTTCTGATTTTTTTTTTAGGTTTTTAATTCATCTTCATTTTAAGAAAATATTAAATTAATGTATTTTTAATCAAAATATATTTTTGAAAAGCACTCTACACCACCATGATACTAAAGATACACAAATATTCTTATAATAAGATAGGAAAGTATTATATATTAATTAATATAACTTGTAAAAATCTATTAATCAGAGTAATTAATATAAGTCAATTAATTAATATAATCAATTTGACACCCATTGGAACTTGACTTGGATTGAGTTTCATTTTAAATAAGATAATGTTTATAGAGTCAAAACCTGAGTTGCATTTCATTTGATTTTAAAAAACAATATTATTTTAATTATTTTTAAAAAATTAAAATAATATTATATATTTTAGATTAATTCAAGTTAATCTATTCAAGATTAAGTTTAATAACTTTAGTATTAATAAAATAAGTGATAAATTAATAGAAATTAATTCTGGTTGAGATTTTAAGTTTTAGCCATTAAATTGTATTATCAAATAATTCTAGTATTCTTCTTCACTACAATCTTCAGCAGCTTATCTAAGTGGACGCTGCATCATCTTTTCAAAAACTTTCCTTTCTATAAATTGTCTTCAATAATTGCAAGCAGCAACCACCACCATGGAACATGAGTGCTAGCGATTGTGTCGGGGTTCCCATGAGACAAATTTCAAGGCAGTATTTGAGATATGTATATGATTGGTTTTATTTTTTCTTGAATGATTTTTTTTCATAAGTTATGATTGATCAGTTTGGTTTCATGTTGTGGTAATTTTTGTGTTTTTAAAGTTTTTTAAAAAAATATTTTTATTTAAAAATATTAAATTAATATTTATTTATACTTTCTGATAAAAAAATATTTTATACCATAATAAAGCCACTCAAAATTAATTACTATAGAAAAATTCAAGAAATGTAATTAGTGTTGAAAAATAATATAAAATTATATTTTAAAATCTTATCTAACAATTTAAGATTTTAAACTGAGATGGTTCTTTAATATGATATTAGAGTCTTAATAATCAAGTAGTTACAAGTTTGAATTTTTTTATTTTTATTTATTAATATAATATGAATCTATGTATGTTAAAAAATAATATAAAATAATATTTTAAAATTTTACTTAATTGTTTAATTTTTTAAATTTAAATAATTCTTTAATAAATAATAAAGAAAAGACAAGTATAGTGATATACAGCGAGGAGTAGTCATCTTTATGAAAGCAATGATTAACTTAATTGAGATGTTTTCCATTCATGCTGAATTTTTCAATTTTAATTATGAATTAAATTTTCAGCTTCATATGATCATGTTATTCTCAAAAACTTTATTCACACGTGAAATTTTATAGGAATTAAATTTAATTTTTTCTTGAAAGTATTGGTTTTATTTTTTTTTTATTTTTAGAATTCATGAAAAAACCATCAAAACAATTTTTTTTATTTTTTAAATAAAAAATTAATTTTAAAATTCAAAAACAAATAATATTTTAATAATCTTGATTAAATTATCCGGAGATTAATAATGATATGTTGACTGTCTTAGGCTGGAAGAAAGGCACATTATTATTTATATCCTAAAAAGTGGGGAATTCTTATCTCCATTCTTTTCGATCGAGCAATCATTCATCGTTTTCCACCTGATTTCAGAGTGTCTTTGATCTATACATTGTTCATGGGACCTGGCTAAGAATCTTAGGCTTTGAACATTAATTCTTTATTTCTACATCAATTACAAATAATCCCATGCATGTAACCATCATGAGTTTACTGAGGTGAAGTATTGAAAATAATTTTATGAAAATAATTTTTAATATTAAACTAGAACAGCAATGAAATATAGTATTTACTGAAAAAAATCACTATAAATTATTAATATTTGTGGAAAAGCCATGTTCAGATTAATTGTGCATAAAAACCACCTTGTCAAAATAAACAAATGTACTCTTTTGAGTCAAAGATTTGCCTTAATTATCTCTCCCACTTTGCAGATACTGCTAATCATATTCTTTGCTGCTTAATGATTTATAGCTTGGATCCACCAAACTTGTTGTTTTATAATGGTATCTTTCTTCATTAGGGGAAGCGACAAGTTCTTGGTTGCTGAGAAAGGGATTTTCAAACCAATTCAAGATAGAATTTGATAAGGATTTGAATAATCTGACTTGACCAATTTGAGTTCTTTACAGCCAGTTCAGCATCATTTTCTTCTTCTTTTTTAGATTAACGTGGGTGTTCGGGCCAGCTTACGCGCACCACGACTAATCCCACGGGCCCTGAAGTTAACGACCATGTAAGCCTCCAGTGGCTATCATATGAGCAACCAAGGATTCGAACCTGAGATCACAGAGGGAGCAAACCCCTTAGTCCCAAGTCTTTACCACTTAGCCACCACCTAGATGGTTAGTTCTTCTTCTTTTTAATTTAACTAGTTGAATCACCTCTTTTTTTCCCTCTCTTTGGGAATAATCAACATTAAGGTACACGTTATTTTAACGAATGTTCTAATTAAATTGTTTTTGGTAGAGAAAAATGAGCATGATCATAACTTTGATGTAGGAAATTCAACAGCTGAAGATGGGCAGGGAAGAAATTTATTTAATTGAATAGTTTTAAGAGTAACATAATTAGATAAATAAATTTTATATTATTTTAACAAACATATACTGTCTCTCTACCGTTTAGATTCTTTTTGCATGGATTAATGAATGTTTCTAGAAATTCTGCACCAAACAATGCTTAATCAGATCAACAAGGAATTCAAGCACAAGCATTCAAATTCAAGTGCTCTTCTACGAAACCTATGAGCTTTATTTGCTTCCCGTCACCTTAGTTTTTAAAACATGGGCAATGAGTTTAGTCTCTACATTTAGCTAATCCTCCATTGTTTAGAATACTTGATTAGTTGAATTTCTTTCTCAAATATAATCTCAGTTTCTCGTGCCGGAAGACGGCCAGTCCGTATGCGCATTCATCTTCCCAAACGAGAGAAAAAAAAAAAAGAATATTAAAAAATATTTTTAGTTTAAAAACACAAGTTACATTATATGTGTGTCCGCATTCCCTTAGTCCTACTATCTTATTAAATAACACACCTTTAGGAGGATCTCAGAAATCCCACACGCAAAAAATAAAAAAATAAATAAAGGGGCAACGAAGAAATAACCAGCAAGTTGGCTAGCAACAAAACTATGAAGGATGACCCCATGGCACACCATCTCTGGCATGACACAATAATGGAGCTCATGGCCTCAAACGAGAGTGGAAACAGTGGAGCATGGTACCCAAACTGTACGAAATCACTGAGGCACAGCTGCTCTTGAAACCCACAAAATTCAATTTCTTTTAGCCATTAAAGAGCATTCGAGTTCTGTCAGATTTGAATATGCCTGCCACAGTTTGACCTGGCCACTGCTACTGGGACGATAGAGAGACACGTTGGTCATCTATAAACACGGGAGCTGCTTCACCATTATCATTCTACTGTTACTCCCCGTACTGTGTCAACAACGTGCAACCACCTGCATCAATCATTTCTCTATAACTAAAACTAAGTTATCCTCCAGTCTACAAACAGATAATAATTATCTATTTATTTTTTATTTAAAATTAATATTTTAAAATTATTTTAATGTCCTGATATAAAAATAATTTTTAAAAAATAAAAAAATTATTTTAAAATATTTTTATACAAAAACACTTCAAAAAATAACCTTTTAATTTTAAAACTTATCCATAAGTCCTTTATAATTTCTTTAGGGGGAAAAAATCATGTTGTTTTTGTTTCTTTTCCATCGTGTTCTCTTCTCATCTTGCTTGGTGCAGAAGAAACCATAATAACATATGAGGTATTTGCATGGTTAAATTATTAGTTTGGATGCAATAAACTCTTTCTATTATTTCATCTATGTTTTAAGCTCTACCTCGGTCGAAACATCATAATAAATTCATAAAATTCTCTGGACAGGGTTACCATAAAAATTGTAATTTAAAATATATCATTGAATATATTCTCTTCAAATAATTTTTCTCTTAAAAAAGTTTACAACCCCTTAAATAAATAAAAAAAACTACAAAATCAGAAAAAAAAATCCTAAACAAATTAGGGAAAAAAAAGAGAGAGGGGAGCAACAAAACTAGCATAAAAAGCACATTCTAAACCTAATTTGAAAGTTATAATTCTTGACAAAATTTAAAGACAATCTAATAATCAAATAAAAAACTATGAATTTTTTTTTATTATGTAGAACATTCCGCAACCTATGTCTCTAATTGAGCTTAATCCTATTCAATATATTTATAAATATCCCCATAAAATTATCCATATAGTCCAGCGATTTATAACTATCTAATTATAGCTATTTGCACAAGAGAGAGGTGGGTGTGGTAATTCTCTTCTTTTAGGAGTTTAAAAAACTAAAGGTATCCTGGGGTTTTTTACAAAATTTAAGAGATCAACGAGTTAAGAAGTCAATTAACATCTTTTGAAACAAAAGGGACTGAATTGTTTTTTTCTAAAAAACTAGGGACTGAATAAATAATTAAATTTTTTCTCTTAATTTAATACATGCGAACCTTTTCAGCAGTCACCCCTCTCTACTCTCTAGTCACTACGACTTCTACTCACTGTTTTCTGTCTTTGTATGTGTATGGTGTCCACTTTATCCTAGGTCTTCTTGGAAAAAAAAGGTCTGGTCTTTTTCCAACCTGAGCCTCAGGGTTACTTTCAAAGTTCATAATAGTAGTAGCTATAGCAGAGCTTCTTGCATGTTCTCTTTCTCTTTCTACTGCTCTGGTTCATTCATTGACTCACTAAGATTCTCTTTCAACTATATATTGAAGTCTGGGCATTGGAGAGGATGGGATGCGCGCGCGCTCTCACTGTTGTTATTACTTGAAAAACTAACTAGATCATTTTGTTTTTGTTCTTTAAAGTTGTTGGTGTTTTTTAATGAGGGTTTACACTGTTTGCTGATAACTTTCTTGGGTTTTTCATATATATTATCACCTGGATCACAGGTCATCCCTACTACAGTATTTTTCAATGCCAAAGACTCTCTCTCTCTCTCTATCTTTCTTGGGATTCTTAATAACTTGGACTTTCTTATCTTGAAGTGCTTAGAATCTCTCTCAAAGATCTTCTCTATAAAAGGTTTTAGTCACTTGAAGATCAGCGAAGCTAATATTCTTGCTATTACAATTCTAGTTTGATATGTTTCTTGACAATCTTTTCGTGTACTAGCAAACAATTTCATGGAGGAATTCTATAGGTTTAATCCTACATTTTTTAGTTCACCAGACGATAGTGTCAGGCTTGAAAACCTGGCCGTTGCAAACTTTCCTGATGCTTCTACTAGTACTACCACTGAATTTCACAGTCATGCTAGTAGTTTTCTTCAAGCCGGTAATGGTCATAGAGAAGTCACTGGATCAGATATGTACGATGCAATCAAGACCCAGATCGCTAATCACCCTCGTTATCCAGACCTAGTATCTGCACATTTAGAGTGCCAAAAGGTTTATAATCATCATCTTCATCATCATCGCATAATCTTTGAGCTTCTAAACTTTACCCCTTTTTCTATTTTTTTTAAAGAAGTTTTTGTTAAAGGGGAAGAAAAGAATAACATGAAAGGAACAAAAATGGAAATCAATAGTGTCAAATTTGAGCTGTTGAGTGATTTTCTGTGTCTTTGTTTGCTTTGAAGGTTGGTGCTCCTCCAGAAATGGTGTCTCTTCTTGAAGCCATAGGCAGAGGGAACTACAAAATCAATACTTGCTACGAGATAGGAGCTGATCCAGAACTTGATGAGTTCATGGTATATTTTGAAACCCATAGTTTTGTCTTATTTCTTAATTTTTTTGTGTGTTTTTTAATTTCTTTTCTATTCAAGTTCCTTTGATCCTCAAGATTCAGAAAAAAAAAAAACTTTGAACTTTTTATTTCCCTTTCATATTTCAAGCTATGAGGTTCTAAGTATTGTGCTTCCTTTTCCCTTTCTTTTTAAGCAGCCAAATGGAATAATAATTTCTGTCTACTAGTTTTATTCTTGCAATAAATTGCTATAACCAGTGAAACTGCTGCTGGTTTTCAAGGAATCATACTGTGAGGTTCTTCATAGATACAAGCAGGAATTGTCCAAGCCATTTGACGAGGCTACTACGTTCTTGAGTAGCATAGAATCACAGCTAAGTAGTCTTTGCAAAGGAACATTAACAAAGATATTTGATTATGGCTCAGGTAAATTTTCTTGCACTGTGCCGTTTTCCAACATTGGTTTCCATGATCAACTCGCACCTAACTAAAGTTGTACTAGCTAGTTGTTAAAAGGGGTAATGTTGTTCTATTATATATGCATTAAAATCAAATGAATGCTGAGAGAGGTACATTGAGATCAAACTTTTGCTACTGTGCTTGTTGAAAAGAATAGTTTCACTGATCATTGATGAGTTGAAATGTTGGGATTCTCTATGAGTAATTAAACACCATGTTCTGTCCTTACCGTTCATGATCTTCTGCTTTATTTTGGGCCCCTACCTAAAGTTGGTCCTACTTATTTTGATGAAAATGATGTGCAAAAACATATTTTCGTTTTCAGGATTGTTTGTTTATTGATTTCCTGTTTGTTGATGTAATATATTACACATTTAGTTAGACAGAACAGTATAGAAACATGCAAATAATCCATGGTTTTATTTTGTTTTATGACTGGTTATTAAGGCTGATAAATGGTGGGAAGTAGAGGCTTAAGTCCAATGCTAACTTTGCCTAGGGCCTCTCTTATAAAAGCTTTGGTGCCATATGAGTTTGTTTTTTTACTTTTCAGTTTCATATTATATAAGCTACGAGAAAACTTTGTAATATTTTAATGTGGAATCAAGGGTTCTTGGGTTTGCAAAACATGCCAATCAAGGTTTTTTTAGATTAATTTTTAATTTATGAACAATTTATTTTAATCAAGTTGATGTTTTATGTTAAAGTACTTTTTGTTAGAGAATAATGTACTTTTTGTTAGAGAATAATTTCCAATAAAGTTTTAATCTTAAACGTTGTTAATTTGATCTCAAATATATGCTTATTAACTATAGTTTTAAAAACAAATTTCTAACATAATTATCCATCAACCATCTATGATAGTGAACGAGTTTGTGTCTCAACTACTAAGTTTTCTATGAAATGTTGATGTATTTGTAATTTTTATAGAATGAATACAAGGTTTCTGAATCATGTTTCACTTCAATGGTAGCGTATCATGTTCTGCATCGTTTTCAATTAAAATTCCATTTAATTGCTTAGGCTTAGAATCTTGTATGTGTATAATCTGTCACATTAACTGAAATTTGATCCCGTGAACATTTCTTGTTTCTCATAATTTGTTCTTCCATTCATGTTTTTATTATTTTTCTGTATTCGTGCCAGTTGCTGAAGGAACTAGCATAGTCAATAAAAATGGTATGCAGGAGGCACATGCCATGAAATTGTACAAAGCATGCTTTTGATTATAAATAATATAATCCTAGGTTCAATTTATTTGGCATTACATAGTAAGACTTGTCCAAAACTGCACTAGTTAGGACACACGGGAACAGCTTTCTTATTGTTTGGCAACATTGTACTAGTCATTGCATTTAAGTAGATCAGTACCTGTTGGTCCTCCTGTGTTACAGTACTATTCAAAGACAAGCAACTGTGCTCCCAAAAACCTTAGATTATATCTCTTAACAACAAGGACTTGTTTTGCTGCTTCGTTTCTACATGATTTATGAGCTTGGAGGTGTCTGAAAGTTGATGTTAAACTTGTGTTAGCAAAATTCTATCTCAGCTAGTTACTATTACCTATGGCGCTGGAAGATGATTGATAGCTTGTTAATGTTCAACATCTTGCCTGTAGTTTTCCAGTAGCTTGATAAAGGGGTTTCTTTCTCCTTTGGGGATCTGGTAGATTAACCTATAAATGGCCACCACGGATTTCATTTCTATCATTTCAAGAGATGCAGCCTTGTGACATGAAAAGTGTTTGATCTTAATTTTAAAGTTGTTGCTTAATGTTTTATTGGTTTTTCAATGCAGAAGTCTAACTACACTGTACTGTCTTTGTGGTTTCATATCAGATGAGCCAGCAGGGACTTCCGAGGAGGAGCTAAGCTGTGGGGAGGTCGAAGCATCTGAAAGTCAAGAAACAACAGGTGTTAGCTCAGAAGAGCAGAATCTAAAAGGAATGCTCATGCGCAAGTACAGTGGCCATCTTAGCAACTTGAGAAAGGAATTCCTAAAGAATAGAAAGAAAGGAAAATTACCAAAGGATGCAAGGACAACACTTTTGGACTGGTGGAACCACCACTATCGATGGCCATATCCTACGGTGATCATTATAACCTTATAATCTGATTATTCCTACTTCTTTTCACTTTACATTTTGTTATTCTCTTGGTTTTCGTACAAATGTCTCTTGCATGTGCTATTATACTTGCTCCACAAGTTCATGATATGTTGAGGCAAGAGAGAAAGCACAGAGAGGAGATATCGATGGAGAGAGATATTATTAGTTGAATTAACTATACATACTTGGATCATTAACAAGTTTCACGAGAAATATTCAAGTCTCTTGTATATCTTAGCAAGAAAGCGATTTCTATTTGAAGGATATTCAGCGGATAATATAATTGGGTTTGCAAGCTGAAAACTATAGAAAGTACATAATCTTGGCATTATTATATAGAATATACAACACCGGTATTCGAAATCTTTTTGCTGAAAACGTTGCAGAAGGTGAAAATCCATCCAGAAATAAGTTGTAGAAGGTGAAACTCTGTAGTGTGCTGATGCATTTGGTTCGGAGTAACCCTTCATTATCTTGAAACTATATAATGTGCAGATGCATTTATCTCGGAATAACCCTTCATCATCCTTCAACCCCAATTTATCAGTCAATGTTCTGTTATGTGTACTTTGAAGCTATAATCTAGAAACTTTAACATTTCATAAATTCCGGTCACAAATTGTTGCCCAAGAATCTCTATCAGCCATCTTCAGCAGAGTTAGTCTACAGTTCAATCTTAATCCAGCACTCTTGATCTGCAATAGCTGAAGTGTCATGAAAGCTTATGGCAGTCCGTTCCTTTCCTTATTTCCTTCCATGATAATTTTTTAAGCCTAACCAGGATGAATGGATGTCATGGTATAACAGGAAGAGGAGAAAGCGAAGTTATCAGAGATTACAGGACTAGATCAAAAGCAGATTAACAATTGGTTTATCAACCAGCGGAAGCGGCACTGGAAACCATCTGAAGATATGAGGTTTCCTCGCATGGATGGTGTCAGCGGCGACCCAGGGGCCTCCCCCAATATGCTATGGTATTGTTGGTGATGGTTTTGGGACATAAAAAACTCCAATTTGGTATCTCCTCCTCCTCCTCCTCCTCATCCTCTTTTATAACTTGCATACTTGTAAAGCTATCTACTTAAAAGTTCGTAGATGTTTAAAAGCCATTGGTTCCGATTCTTACAAAGCATTTCTGTTTCCTAAGTTGTGACCAACATGAACTCTCTTTCTCTTGTGTATGCATGTTTGTGCTTTAATCCTATCATGCTGAAAACCAGGAACTCCCTTGGTAACGTTAAAGGAAATCTCAGATCAGCTTTGTGCATAAACTGGAGTTATATCAGTTAGCAGTTGTAAACTCTTAAGCTTGCTTTCTGTTTGCTGTTGCTTGTAACGCTCGTAGCAGGACCGATCCTTTTGTATTATTTTATTTTTTTGACGATAAAGAGTATTTTCGGATCATTTTGCTTGTAAATCAAGACTAAATTCCCTTCTCAGGTTAATAAATTTTTCTAATTACAAGTTTGAACATAAAGAAGGAAGCATGCCTTTTACCACCGAGCCAATCACCGAGCTTTTGCTTGTAGTTGGTTTTTAATCATTAGTGAAATGAAATTTTAGATTCAGAGACTTTCATGTTAAAAATTATTTTAATTATCTAGAATTGAATTTCAAAATGGTATAAAAGCAAATCAAAGATCAATCTTTCTGACTTGGTATACAAAAAAGAAAAGAAATTAGGTTTTTTAAAATGTTTAACTATCCAATAATCCATTAAAGAGTTAATCTTTCTACTCTTGGGATTGCTTTGATCGAATTCTGCCCCTCATTTTTATATTGATCGAGTCCCTTTATTCATCGTTTTGTGTTGAATGGATGCCTTGTCTGGGATCCACCACAATCTTGGAACTCTTGAAGAGAGACTGTTTTCCTAACAAGACCTTTTCGAAAATTAAGATCCGAGTAGAAATCAATTTTGACATAGTATTAGTTTCAAACAAGCTGTAAGAAGAATCAAGGATGTGAATAAATTGTCCTGAAGAAGAAAAGTTTTTGCAGTTGCAAGGTTGAACTCCATAGAAATTCTCATAATGCTAGCAAGCGTTTGGCCTTCTCTTTTACACATATGCAATAGAGCCCACTAGGAGCAGCATGTTTTGGGGCTTAGTCTTCTTCTTCTTCTTCTTCTTCAAGCTCTCCATTGTTCGTGATGGTCTTCTTAAAAATTCCATATTTTTCTTCTGATAATATAGCCATGATAATCACTTAATCATTTAGTCAATCCCAAACAGTAAACACATCATTGGAATGATAACTATATGAAACAAATAACAGAGATTATAGTTTTTTATTGGACAAAATAATTTATTTTTGTGTTTTAAAAATATTTTTTAAAAAGATTAATTTTTTATTTTTTCTTCAATTAATTTTTGTGTTATAAGATTATTTTGATGCGCTAATGTCAAAAATAATATTTTAAAAAAAAATTAAAAAAATATTATTTTAATATTTTTTAAATATCATTTTAAAAAGTAATTGTTACTACAATACCAATACCAATTAATATTTAAAATTATCTTATTGTAGTAATATAAAAGTCAATATTACAAGTTTCATGTTTTTAGGTAAGTTATTTTTTTTTTTATTATTAACGTGAAGTGTCCGGGCTAGCTTGTTTTTTTTTTTATTAGGTAAGTTGTTTTATTTATACAAGATGTGGGATCTTTTTAGCCAATTATTTCGGTCTATCCCAACTAGTTATCCACTATTTGATTTTGTTGTCATGCCTTTTTAGATTATATATTTTTTTATTTGATTAGTATTTTAGAATAAAGAAACAAATATAAAAATGATAAAAACATGTTTGGTTACATGAATAAAAATAAAAATGTAAAATAAATATATTTTTAAGCAATTTTAAAATAAATTTTTATCATCATAAAACAAAAAAAAATACAGGGAAACATGCTTTCTATATTATAAAAAAAAGATTTACTGTACAAGCTTCGTTGTTTCAGAACTATCATTTATTTATTATTTTCTATATATTTAAAAGCAGGCAGTGGGGGGTGCTTACAGGTTCTTTAGAACGACTAGTTCTTCATGACTTGGAAGAGGTTGTGCAAGATCACGCCAATGTTTCTAGCCTAACACCATCTATGTTTTTTTCAAAGAAAAAAGACATGATTTACAAATATTATCCTGCACAAGTTACCCAGAAAATTTTCTTAAAATAGGGCTTAACATTAAAAAAAAATCAAGATCAAAGAACCATTAATTTGTCTCCTCTTCAATATTATAATCTAACGACTTGTGTGCATTTTGAATTGTTTTTCTTGTTATATTTTTTTTTTAATATTTACTATCACTCAAATTCTTAATATTGTTTTCTAATAGGTTAAAATAAATTCTCCCAAGATAGACAAATACATTAAAGTTATACTTTTGCGTCGACACCCTGATAGGAATTTGTTCTTAAGGTGTTTTGTGCGGTAAATATATGTTTTTAAATCGAGTTACATTGTGAAATTGCATTGAATTCAAATATAAATTTAAATTCAATTGATAATATATTATAATTTTTATGTTTAAAATAAATTATTAAACTGTTTGATTCAATTTAATTATATTGTTTGAAATACTAGTAAAATTAATTAGCTTAGTAATCTTGACTATTTTACTTTTAATTGAGAAATCATTTATTTTTGTTATAAGAACCCTTGTATTTATTTACAATGACATAAAATATAGACATTTTAAAAAAGATATAAATAGATCTATCTTACATTAATTGTTTATTAATTTTTTTTTGAAAATATACATGTTAAAAAAAGGAAAGATTCAGGTAAAAACAAAAAAAATAGATAAAAAAAAAAAGATTAATAACATACCTTATAACAAACAAAAATATGTTATGGGGATTGATGTGAAGTAGAGAAAGAAAGGATATTATATTGTCAAGGGTTTTTGGATGCAAAGAAAAAGGCGTGTGAGAGAGACAGAGTGAACATAAGGTATTTGTTAGCATATGAGTATGTTTAAAATATTGTTTTTAATGTTAATCTCAAAGAGTTTAGCAAATCGGAGGATTTCTCCTCTAATTTATTTTTGCATTTTTTTATAAATTAAATTTCATTTGAAATTCAAGTTAATATTTAAAAAAAAATTCAAAACACAAGAACTTATTTAACCTTTTAAATTAAATTCAATTCATGGAATTCTAAACAAGTCTAGCATGCCATATATTGAACAAACTGATTAAACAATCCTTTCCTTTACAAACAAACTTGATGTAAATTCAAAAGGAAAGATAGCCTTGATTGTCTATACAACAATATGTCATATATAATGCTTGCAAAACCAGACAAAAGAGGAGTCTCCTTCAATTTATGGGTTTTCTTTTCTTTGCATCCTCTTTTTTTTTTTCTTTTTTTGCTATGGTCATATCTTAAACAATTACTACCCCTTCTGGCACATAAAACAAAAACAATAATTACATGATGATGGGAAAAAAAGAAAAAGAAAAAAGAAAAAGGAAACAAAATGGGATGAGATTGAGGTCATCATAATGGTGGACTGTTTTTCTCCACGTATTGGATTTAAACTATTCAAGTCAAAACATAACTATTGCAAGGTAAGGTTTGATTTTTAATTAGCATTTTTGTTTTTCATTATGTGGAAGCCAATGTAGGAGGCTTCTGTTGGTTGCTTCCAAATACCACTAGCTTTCACATAATGTCAAGCAGCTTAATTAATTTGTCAATGGCAATAGACTCCATTGTTACAGAAACCAAGAAAATAATGCCAGTGTTAATTACTATAATATTTTTCCATTGGATTTACCGATTTTCCCAGTAAAATTAGTATCGCCGAATCCAATATAATATAGACATGGTGATTAAACCTAATAATGGAAAGGGAGAGTAGGAAATGATAAATTAGTGGTAAGGGCAGTATTTTTCTTTGATTTTTATGTGCAATTAATTGGATGTCTTTTTTGAGGTCATAAAACTGTTGAAAATGGAAATTATTATGTTGGAATGAATAGAAGATGAACTTGGCAATTAACTACCGAAGATCAGGAACCTGAAAAGACGTGCTTGCTTTTATTTACATCCATCAAGGGACAAATTTATTCATGCCATAGCACACAGAGTACCGTTAATGAGCTTGTAGCTCAATCAATGGCCGGTTTGGAGTTCGAATCTTTTCTTGAATGAAAAAAAGAGAGTAATTTTTGGAGATATAGTTTGAAATAGATGTTTTTATTCATTGAAGTTGAAAAGCAAAAGACACAAATTCGGAAGGACACAACAAAAGTAGAAAACAATAATACATATGTTAGACATTCATGAGACAACAAGATGCAATTAGAGATCAATTCTCAATTGGTGCATAATATAAGAAGATATTAAGGTCGCACACATGGATAGAGAGTTTATGAGTGTTGCTCCTCAACAGCCAACTCTTCAACCATGGTAACATGGCTGAGGGGATTGAAGGCCAGGATCTCACAACACTTGTTAGGCAGCACTATCATGGAGCCCAGACCAGTTTGCTGATGATCAATTGATTTTAGAGGCATTGAATATTTACGAGCGATGACAACAGAGTTTATCACCTCATCACTCGGATGAAACACAGAGAGGACCTCGAATCCTCGAAGATCACAAGGATCAATCACTGGGTAGAGAAAAGCCCTAGCTCCATGAGCACTCCTCAGCATCAATATAGCACCAGGAGCCATCTGCTTAGCCAAATGATCGATGACCTTAACCTTCTCCTCCTTGTCCATCCCAACTAAAGCTGCCAAGAAGACGACATCAAACTCTTGAAGCTCACTTGTCACATCCATTATATCGGTCGTGTGGAAGAACATTCTACTCGACAAGTCAGGATGAGACGTGACTAATTGAAGAGCCTTCGAATTGGCTGAAGGGTCAATATCATAGTTGTGGAAGGAAGTTGCGGTGAGGTGATTACAGGCTAACACAATTGAAGTTAAGGGAAGCGGACCGGAACCCACAAACGCAACTTTGCTAGGGACATTCGTGCAGTGTTGCTTGAGGATGTTGAACTCGAGGTGGCTAAGCTTAAGGTAGTTTGAATAATATGGAAAGACATTGAGATGGTCAAGAGGGTTTTCATAGGACCCTAGGATAGCAGAGAAATGACTCTCTAAAAGCCCTTCCGCTTCTCCACAAAGTCTAATGAGCTTAGACCTCATTTCTTGAATTTTCTTGCAAAGCTTGTTGACATCGATAGGGTTTGGTGGGATGCACGTGAGAACAAGCTGTGTGAAGAGCATGTCGACATCTTTGGAGGGTTTGAGACTCTCAAGGCTTGAGATTTGCTCATACAGATCGCAGACTTTCTGTACAAGAGGTTCTTTCTGGCAAACCATGTCGACACTGTGAGGCTACAAGCAAGGACTCTTGAATATCAAATAAAACTCACTAACACTCTACACAACTGGGGAGGAGAACACTCCAATGAGGTCATTATTTATGGGCACTCGCGGGGCTCACACCGCACAAAAAAAATATAAAATAAAATTATTGCTGTGTTACAGAAGGGACTGCGTCAAAATAAATTATACTGAAAACACATCTAAATTAAGCATCACTTTTACTATAAGATTTTGGTGATTAAATTACTTTATGTCTTTTCATTTAGGAATGTCCTCTGGTTAAAAGCTTGGGAATATATGCAAATTAATTTTCTACTTTTCTTAACTCAAATAGTTAATCGATTAATCGATTTGCTTTAAATGTTAGATTATTTGAGAAATTATAATTAAATAAGATTTACATTTTATAAGGATTGAAGGAAACATCCCACACATCTCATCAGCTAGCATGCTACTTTGGCATCACAACCTTGTATTGGCTTGTGCTCAAAAGACGAGAGGTAATTACTTTTGAATTAGGGTTTTGATGGACCAAATTAATTATAGATGGTTTGATTATTTTTCTATTGTGAAATGTAATCAAACCCATGGTCCCGATGCCAAGGATCGATGTTTCAGCGTCACATCACTATTACAATACACTGCATATATACCAACCCCAGTTGATATCTTCTTAGTTATTTTTTTTTCTTAATCACTTTATGCCTTGTTATAGTCATGAAGGAACAAAAACATAAACAGCTAATTGCAAGTGTACAAGGTGTATTAAAGTAAAGCATATGGAAACTAATTCAGATATATTTTTTATTATAAAAAATTAATATGATAATTAGTAAATTAATTCTCTACATCTAAAACAGCTAGGGTTCTAGTTGAGCCAAGAGAAAACTATTAATATTTCACCGACAATCAAATAATATAAACAGCACCATCTGTACCATATACTGGGGTTTGGAAATCTGAAGGCTAGCTAGAGAGCTTATCAAGGTAGCGAGAAAGAATCCACGAAAAATTAAGGGCTTGATTTGAGAATTTGCTAGAGTGAAGAAATGGCAATACCAGAATTTTACATTTTACAGATTGAATATTCCATTTGTATTTATACATTGATTTAGTGCATTAAATTTATTGATAGGATCATAGATGATTACTATTTGTCGAAAAAATTAACATAGGTGATTTCTATTATATTGGTGATACAATCATTAATAGATTTATAAATGGAAAAAACACACCAAACAAAAAAAATTCATTGACATCATTTCATTTGTATTTCCATCTATAAAAGATCAAATATCACTAATAAAAATGACCATTTGTAATTTCATCAATAATTTATTTTCATATTACTAATAGAATTAACATGTCTAGGGTTATAATAATACTAGTGGCATTTCCAGTAATTTTATTTTTTCACCTCTCTTTAATATACCAATAGATGTATTTTGTCTATAAACCTGTCAATAAGTTGTTTAAATATTTTTAAGAAAAATCTAATAAAGAAATTAGAAAAAATAAAATAAAATAACAAATATTTTTTATAGATTTAAGAATTTATAAATTTAAATGCAATTTATCTATAATAGAGGGGTTGGAAGAGGAGGAAGAGGCGGGTCTTTGTCGGGACTAGGAAAGATAATATGGAGCACATGTACCACCCATCTATGCTTTTAGATCCATGTATAATCATTGAAGTTCGGTCATTTTAGCACTAAGTTGTTTTGAGTCATTTTGTCACAGCAACTAGATGGTTCATCCAAGTTTCAACTAGATGGTTCATCCAAGTTTCAACTTGTTGGTTTAAAATCACTTGGAACTTTGAAGATTGAGTTTCTAGGACCAATTACGAGCATCCAATTGTTGAAACACTTTGAGTCATTCACAACTCATCGAGCATAATTTTTTAGATACTATAAACCAAATTTATATTGGGTCTACTGGGCGATCCTACCTCCACCACGATTTCAGATCGAGTTTTGGATGGGTTGAAGGATCATCCCAGTATTTTTCCTGTAATTGGCTGTTATATGTTCCTTAAAAAAAAAGTCAACTAATTTAAAAAATAATAACTTAAGAATTTTTTTTGTTAAAATCCAATATACCATGAAATTCTGAGTTTAGCTATACACGAGCTATTGCAACCTTTTCCGATAGTCATCATTTCATATATGAGTTAAAATATCTTCATTAGTCTTGTTTCTTGTCCAAGAATCGTAACATGTGTCACACCAAGACATTACGACGGCCATTTAAAAATTACATCTCGATTAAAAAAGAAACAAATATATAGCATCTTGTTCTTTTAGAAAAAAAATATCTTATTCAAGGAGTCGCTACCTAATATTATGGTCACTAAGAACCTTAACTGGTCAACAAAGATTCTATAATAAGAAACTAGTTACGCAAAATGGAAGATGTTATCACCTCTTACGCATCTTACCTAAGGAAGACTACATTGTTGGTTTTATCTAAAATTGCTAAGAATTTTTTCTCCTCTTTTCCTTTTTTTATTCTTCCTTTCATGTTCCTAACTCTAGCGTCAGTGAACAATATCTACGAATATTTTCAACTCTAGCGTTGGTGAATATCGCATAAATCCAAAAAATAAGATACTCTTGACTCTAGTATCAGTGAATATTTTCACAAAAAATAAATGTGAAAAAGAAATTTTCTGTGTCATTTTTTTCTTGCTTATCCTTTATTATTATTTGCCCTTTTTAGATGGAAGTAAAAAAACATTTAGATGAAAGTAAAAAAATAGTGCACGTCATATTTGCGTTTAACAATAATAGTCCACAGATTGAGCACATCTATAAAAAATACAAACACAAAAAAAAAAATGTGAGGAGCCCATAAATAAATCAATGAAGACCCCAAATATTTTTGGAATTTTCTGTTATCAAAAAAGGGTTCATTTGGTCAAATATCAAATTAGAATGGATATAAAAATTATAGCCAAGGCATAAGGGTGTGTTTTGCCAAGCATACCCTTAGCAAATACAGTTTGGGTTGGCTAGGCCTAAAGCCTAAACCTAACCCACTCTCTTTTTTTTAGAGGTTGGATCTAGCTCAGCTATGCGTGAAAGGTTTATGTATGCATGCAACAGTCACCAGTTAATTATTTTAGTAAAAAATAAAGGAAACACTTACCTAGGCGTGCGGCTGCTGGAGGCAAAGTTGAGGGAGATTGGGCTAAAAAAAAGGGTTAAAGGGGAAGCAGCTAGTAACTAGTTAATTTTTTTTTTTATGTTTCTTTCTTTTAGAGTTTTTGGTAATGGCCTTCTCTTGGGGTCTTTTCTTTTAGGGTTTCTCTCTAATTATTCTCCCCCTGGTCTGCATACATTGAGATCAGTATTTATAGTTCAAGAGTCTTATCGCTTGTAAGAAGTAAAGTCTCAATCAAACTCATTCTTTTTTTTTAAATTTAAATTAGAATTAAATTCGAAAGCAAACAATTATCATTATCTTAAAGGTAATGATAGAATGACAAAAGTACATTCTAGTCTCTAGTTTTTGTACAAGCTGACAAATCACTTTTTTCTTTTAATTTTACATTTTAAACCCCGTAAAAATTAAATTAAAAACCAATGGGTCAAATTGGGTTATAATAGCATGTACACGAAAACTATTGTTAATTAAATATTTTCATTTAAAAAAATAATTTTAAAAAATAGACGTAATAAAAAAGAATCATATCATCCGCTTTGCATGCAAACCAAACGTAATGGATCCGCTGGTGTGCGTGATAATAGAACCATGAATCTTCTTGTTTGGTTTTCTATATCGGATTGCCACCACTACATGAAATGCTTAAAGGTCATCTATTGAATATATTATACCCATGTAGCTTTCGAGATATATAGAGGTTTGAAATCTCTTTGTATCGTGACATCTCTCCAGCTTGAAAGACCTTTTTCTTTAGTATATTTTTTTTTGTTTTTTTCTATGCCTCGTACCAAAAATTATATAGCATATATGATAGAAATGAATTATAGATTAATAAATAAAAAATAAAATTTTAACATTCAAATAAAAAATATAACATTTTTAATTCAATTTTACCTAGTTGCATTTTGATTCTTTCAAACCCTCCTAATAACAATGTTGTCAACCATATTCAGTAGAATTTTCCTTACACATTAAACTTGTAAAAACATTAGTTTATTAAAATTAATAAACTAATGGAATTAACATAATAATAATAAAATAATGTTTAATTATATATTAACCTTGAACTTTCTGAACGATACATCAATCGGGGGTTTCTGTTCATAATTTTTGAAAACCATGATCACACAAATTAAATGAGTAGCAAGTGATCTTTAGTTGTTTTTCGTAGAAAAAATGAAAGAAAAATAAGAAATTAGGGAGGGCAAGAGAGGAGTTGATTGCCAGATAATAACTTAAAAACTACAAATAAATATTAGCGACGAGTTTATTTTGTTGGTAATATCTTTTATAATAATAACACATTATTTTTTTCTGCTATAATTCCCTTGTTATATAATGACAAAAAATTTTCATTGGTATATACCAAGGGAGGTAACGAGAAACTATTTCATTGATAAATTTTATTGTAATTTATCGATATAATTTTTTTTATTAGTATTTCTATTTATATTTATTAATTTTTTGATAGTGTTATTACTTGACACCCAGTACAATAGTTAAGCAATAAGGAGACCTCTAAAGTGTAAAGATATCCTTGATTTGATTCATACCTCTTGCATTTATAACTTACACACAAATTTAAGCGTGATGGTTGATCTATGTTGATAGGTTCTTTCTTGTAATTTGATCTTAAAAATAATTGTTTATTGATAGAAAGTGTTTAAGAGTGTAATTGTGATTTAAAAAATAAAATTACTTGAGGATGAGTTATTATTTAATGCTTTCACAATTTTGATTCTTTCAACTTATGGTTTCATAATACCATTTATTATAATTCGTACTAGATTTTGGAATAGCTATCAATGAAATATTCCCATAGAAATTATATAATCTTTTAACATATATACCATCAAATCAAACAATGATAATTGACCAATCACAAAGTAAACTCTTACGATCTAGACTCGTGTTGAAGTGATGAGAATCCTTCAGTTCACACTAGCTACGCCAACTTTTTAATCTAAATTATAGTAGAGACAAATAACCTGGTCAATCTAAATTGAAATTATATATGGCAAGATCAAGCTGATCAAAACTTCCACGAGGAAGATTTCAATATTAGAGCTGCTTTCATTTCGTAGGTGGCATCTCGAATCCATTGGGTATATACTTTTTTGGATTTTGTGATGAAGGTTTTTTCCACTTTAATTTCACAACTTAGACAAATGAGAAAAAAAAGGCCAGAAAATAATAAATATTCCATGAGATCAATATTTTAGTTATTTTTAGAAAAATTAAATAAAATTATGCATCATTATTCGTAATAAATATACATGTCCCAATATATACCAAAAATTCATTACGTAAAAATCCAATGTATATATTTATAGTGTGACGTGGTTTTTATTGAATTTAAAGTTTGGAGTAAGTAAGAATTCTGATAGTGCTTGCAGTTTCAAGATATACCAGAAATTTTAATATATTTTGTCCTAATTTAAAATTTTTAATTCAATTGGTTATTTGATATCACATTCTTATTTTGAATGAATATACCTCAACTAATATGATTATCCAAAAAAAATATACCTCAAATATATATATATATATATATATATATATATATGTTAATTACCCTCATTTATACCTCAAGTTTGTCAACAGCAATTATCTGTTTAAAGATATTAATGATGAGTAGGATAATGGTGGAGAATTAATGAAATCATGAGAATTTAAACATTAAAATGTTTTCTGAAATGTTGAGAATGAAAATTTTATTTTATTTTATTTTTATTTTATTTTATATATGTTTGACTGAAATAAATAAAATGAGAATGCAGAGGAGAAATATATCAAAGAAAATTAAAAATATTTTTATTTTTTTACAAGAGATGGGAATGAAAACAAGATGAATGTAAATAAATGTTTTTTTAAATGATATATTATTTTTATTTATCATATATTAACTATTTTTATTATTATCAGTACTTCAATCATCATTATTAATTTATAGTTGGGATTTCAACCATCATTATTAATTTATAGTTGGGATAATATATTTTATTATTGTTATCATTATTATTGTTATTATCATTATTATATCATTGATCATACGCATTCCCAAATCTTTGATGCTATAATTCATATAATTTAATCTTGTAACGCATTCAATGGTTCTCATTCCAGTCGTCATTGCTTGTCTCATACTTCAGCAAGGTGACAACATTCCTCTCGTGATTGAGAACGTAAATATATCACCAAGTATAATCTACTACGAGATAAGAGATAAGAAATATATATATATATATATATATATATATATATATATATATAATTCGAGAACTTCATTAATAACTGTTATAGCCAATAAGATAATGACAATACATAGAGAAAAAAAAATCATTGTCAAATACTTTACTAAACATGACAGGAACTAAACAAAATTGCCCTTTTAACCCACAAAGCCAAATCAGAAACCAAAATTTGAAATTAATAAAACTAAAACCATGAACTTATATATGTTTCTCTATAGATTTTCTGCTTGGTCAAATGATCCATTACATAATTTCTTTCTCTAAGAATACGTGTAAAGTTGACATAAAAGAAGATACTATAAGCATTTGACATGTTATTGAATTTACCTTAATTTTACGCATCATGGTATCATCATATTACAATTTACCTTGTAATTGTGCCTTTTGTTGGATTAAACACTTCTTTATTAATTCCTTATAAACGAGAAGTTGTGCACAGAACAGACGTTTTGGAATCAATTTTTATTTTTATTTTTTCATTTTATAATGTTTGAATCCTGATTCTTCCATTAAACAAACAGACAAGGTGACCTTACAAAAGTTGGATGGCCGCTTTAATTTTGTAGAGTATTATGTTGACATTTCATGTCATGAACTCTTTCCCTTTCTACTCCAATACAAAGCTGAAAGCTCACTATATACTTCTTGCAAAAAGACATGGTAGTGATTTATAAAGCACTATAGTTTTCCATGAACTGTTGACTTTGGATATATATTAATTTTGATTCAATGGTGAATATCATTCTCTTTTTTTGGAAGCAATGACAATCGACCAATTGGATATGCCTTTCATACGTAGATTTAGGGTTTCTCTAGGTTTATATATATATATATATATATATATATAATTGAACATGTTAAAGAATAATATACATTATATTTTAAGACTTTATCTAATAAAATTTAAGTTTTAGGATTGAATTGATTTTCTAAAATAATATCAAAAATTTGATGATTAAACGAACATAAATTTAAATATTATTATTTCTATTTATTTGATAAAAATTAAATATAAAATAGTATGAGATTGTGTAAGTTTCAAACTTAAAAATCTTTTACTTAAAAAAATATGCTAAAAAATATAAATTATATCTTAAAATTTCATATACAAATTTAAATTTTTTGATATAATTGGTTTTTTGACCGAACCAATAGTAATTATGAGAATTTCTTGAAGATAACTTAGGACTCGTTTTTTTTTGTTTTAAACTCATTAGCTAGGATATGATATTTTTAGATTAATTTATGAATTTAAAATTAAATATTATCACAAATAAATTTTAAAAAGGTTACATGCAGTTGTCAAATAAATTGACTATAATTTTTTCAAAATCTCCCCATAATTTCGAACTTCGAGTGGCAATTTAAAACTCAAAATCCAATCAACACCTCAATATATATGTTTCGTTCGCTAAATTATGAGAAGAATTAGCAAAAATCATATTGGGAGCTAAATGGCGACACTATTACACATCTTTTAGTGTCTTTTTGAACATGCATTTCGAGGGTCCATGATAGACAGTCCTGGTGCTGAAGGACATGATGGAAACTACTTTAGAACAGGATACTTTTTTGCCAATATGGCCACTTTCGTTAGCAACAAGAGGACCTACGCGACTACTCGACATTGAAATTGGAGTACCTTTTTTATGATGTTGATGATGATAATGCCCTCTTGGAAAAGCTAAGTAGGGTAGGGTTCTTGAAAAATCAAGTGCATGCACTGATGTTTTTTAATTGCTACATGAAATTCTTTGTTTAATTTATGAATCTGCAACATCTTTTTTTTTTCTTTTTTTCTTCAAGTTAATCGCTAGGGTGATAGTTATTTTGCTCAATCATGAGCAAGAGGAATTTTGAAATATAACACACTAATTAATTATGCTAAAATAGTCCCTAAATTATAAGTTTTAGATGATTTAGTGTTGCCATTTCAATACTTAGTTTTTAAAGTATTTTTTAATTCTTTTAAAAAATATTTTTAATTGCATTATAAAATATATATATTCACTTAATTTATGCTCTCAACTTTCGGAACTTTCTCAATAATTATTTTAGGCTTCTTTGGAAAATTAATGTAGCATTATTAAATAATACGCTAAAAGATATAAGTGATTCATTGTTTATTTATACTCAATGTATTATGGATTATAACAATAATTTAAATTACAATCTTTTTTTTTACTTCTTCTATTTTTTTTGTTTTTTTAACTTTCACCCTTTTTTTGTTTATTTTTTATTTTTTTTCAAAATTACTTTTCTTTTTTTCTAACTTTTCCTCTTTTTTTATTTTTTAAAATTATTTTTGTCAATTTTATTTTTTTAATAATAAACTGGTTCAAAATTACACTTTGTAATTTTTTTCTTTTAAAATACTATGGAATACTACGGTGTTTTCCTCCATGGTTTTTCTATTTTATTTTTTTCTATTTTAAAATTATTTTTTATTTTATTTTTTAATATTGAGCTGATTGAGAATTTAATTTTATAATTTTTTAAAACATTATTGATTGCTACAGTGTTTCTTCGCATGGTTTTTTTACGATTTTATCTGAAATTATCTTTTTTATTTTATTTTTTAATATTAAGCTGATTAAAAATTACAGTTACAATATGTGATAAAAATACTGTAACTTTCCTTACAAATTACGGTGAATTAGTGTTTTTTCATATGGTTTTTTTTTCAGTTTTTTTGTGTTTTCTTTATTTGTAATATTTTTTTCCAAAATTATCTTTATTGATTTTATTTTTTTAATATTAAGCTAGTTAGAATTTAATTTTATAATAAAACTTAATAATGTGGGGGAAGTATTGTAGTTTTTCTTATATAACATTGTGGATTGTTAAACTATCTATCAACATGGTTTTTTTTTCTTATGATTCTTTTAAAATTATATTTATTAATTTTATTTTTTGTAATATTAAGCTGGTTCAGAATTATAATTATAAGTTATTACAAATAAAACTAAATCATGTGGGGAAGCACTGTACCTGTCATCACAAAATACTGTGAATAGCCATAGTGTTTCCAACATGTTTTTTTTTTAATTATCTCTGTTGATTTTATTTTTTTAATATTGAGCTTATTGAAAATTTAGTTTTGTAATTTTTTTTCTTTAAAACCCTATAAATTATTGCAGTATTTTTCCATATAATTTTTTTCACAATTATCTTTGTTGATTTTTTTTTTAATATTGAGTTGATTAAGAATTGCTAAATCATATGGGAAAAGCGTTGTAGTTTTTCTAAAAAAATACTGTAAATTGCTACAATATTTGTCTAAATGGTTTTTTTATAATTTTTATAAAATTATCTTTATCGATTTTATTAGAGAAAACACTGTAGTTTTTCTCATAAAACATTACGAATTACTACAATGTTTTTTCTTATAGGTTTTTTTCCTTCCAAAATTATCTTTTTTGGTTTTTTTGGTAGAGAATTTAGTTTTGTAATTTTTTTTGCTTTTAATCATGTGGCGAAAGTACTGTATCTTTTTTCATAAAATATTATGAATTACTATAAATTATTTTATTCAGTTTCTAAGTTTTTGATCACCAACACAACTTTTTTTTCTGTCATGAAATATTAACTCCATCATACATTTAGTTTTTATTACTTTTTTAACGTTGATTTACAATTATAACACTATTAAATATATTTGTTTTATAAACCCGTGATACATACCATCTCGTTAACTCCTAATCTCAATCATCCAAAATCTTAATTTCATTTACGAAATCATGCCTGCAATATCCTTAATTAATATCAATTTCACTTCGAGTCATCACTCAAGTTAAAGATATATTCAAACATAAGTAAAACTTTAATTAATAGGTATATAATTATTATTTTTTGATCATGTGTTAATTATTTTTCAAACAAGAAAACAAATTGATAAAATTTTCAAAAAATTAAAATAACAAATTGTGAAATTTTTTAATCTACAACCTATAATGGCTTTGGCCAATAAATCAATATTCAGGGAGGTCTAACTTTTATTAGAAAATAATATAAATTATATTTAAGACCTCACTTAATAGCTTATACTTGTAAATTGAATTGATTTTTTGACATGATTTTAGTGTCTTGATAACCAAGTGAACACGAGTTCGAATCTCACCACTCTTGTTTATTTGATAAAAAATAAACTCAAAGTAAAATAAACTTATACAAATTTCAAGCTCGAAAAACTTCCATTTGAAAGAGTATGTTAAAGAATATTATAAATTATATCTTGAAATCTCACTTAATAATTTAAACTTTTAAATTAAATTAATTCTTTGATAACTTCTAGTAATTTCCAATGCATCTTTTCTTTTCTCGACCTTAACAAAACTTTATGATGACCACTTCTAAGTCTTTCAGGTAACCAATATATCTTCATTATGATCTTTAATGGAGTATTTTAAATTATCACTAAAAAGTTATTAGACTTGAACCATTTAATACCTGCATCATGAATTGAATAGATAAAAATCAGATTATTAATTTTAAAAAATTTAAGAAAATAAAATAATTTTATTTGAAAATAGAAATCAAATGAATTTTAATTAGAATAATCAGATTATGAATTAATTCGTAAATTTAATTACATCAACTTCCACTAATATTTTTTTTTTAAATACAGCTTAGATTAGACATCAAGTTGATCCACAAACCCTATCGGAATATTTGATAACACTGCTAACAATTATTGGAGGCGAGCTTCATGCCATACCAAGGAAAATGGAATGCTTTCATATTTAGAAAGCAACATAAGGAAACAAATAAACAAGAGACAGTAGTGGGGTCAATTTGCATGTTCATCGGTTATTATCGAAAACAGAAGAACAATAGCCATTTGGCATGGGCGGTGGCAACCACACGAAGCCATACGCATGCCTCGCTCAAGATACTGAGAGTCTTGTGGATGCTTATAATTTGCTTTCTTAGACCTCTTATTCTTCACTCTAGTCCATGGAAACGCTATCTCTTTGCCAACTTGGGCTGCTTGCCGGTCCAACACACTTACTTCCTAAAAAATTATTCAGCTGATCTTTTGGAGTATCTTGAATATTTTTAGTTTGCAAATTGGGAGATCCATTCTTCCAAGACTAATACTAAAAAAGAAAACAAATTAAAACAGAAGAAGAAGACGATTATATGTTTGAGAGAATGTAAAAAAGTTTGCATACTGATGAGGTTGGATTTGGATTCTTGTGTTGTTCTGAAACCCGAGCAGGACTTGGTTCTTATGAATCTATCAAGTAAAAGCTACAGCCAAGTTGCATGCTGAGGAGGGCAATTTCAAGGTTGAGGTTCTAATTCGACAACTTCAATGGAAGAGGAGACTTTTTGATGGAAGGGGGGAATTGACTCTTGGTTAAGTTATAAACTCTCATGCAAACAGATTTTCTATGTGGATTATATATATAATAGCTTCCTTTAATCTAACAAGTTGGAGTTTCAATTACCATGGTTCTCAAGCTAAAAAAAAGTATAATTTATTTACTCGGCATAGGATTCAACTGAAGACTCTTAAGTTATTGGATTATCGTTTTAATCTCTAAGATTATCAAGTCAATCTAAATTAATAATTTTTATTAAAATAATATCATTTTATTTGAAAAAAAATTGGTGTTGGTGTTGATTTTATTGGATTTAAACTAGATTTTATTGTATCACGAATTAACTTTACAAATCACTTAAGTTCGACGGAATCACATAAGACCAGTCTAGTTTATATTGAACCTAGCTAGAATCAGAACTTGGTTCTTGTAAATCTAGTAGGCAGCCAAGTTGCATGTGAGGAGTACAATTACAAGGGTTTTTTTTTTTCTTTATCAAAATTATATCGTTTTTTTTTTAAAATTTTTTTTTTTGGTATTGATTTTATTAAATTTAAATTAGATTTCATTTGATTGTGTCATGAATTAACTCTCTAAATCAGTTAAGTGTGACGGAATCACTTTAAGACCAGTAAACCCAGCTAGAATCAGAACTTGGTTCTTGTAAATCTAGTAGGCAGCCAAGTTGAATGGGAGGAGTGCAATTGCAAGGGTTCGGTTGTTTTCTTCTTCTTCTTCTTCTTCTTTTTTTTGGTCTTTTCAAGGTTGAGGTTCAAACTCGAGAGAGGAGACCTTTAATGGAAGGAGGGATTGACAGTTCTAGTCACCATGGTTCCCAAGTTACGAAAACCATGCTGGTTTGTTCATGGGAACTCAAGCCTGCCCAGCTTTATAAAGGGAGGTTTACGGAAACCTGTGCAAAAGCAACCAGGAGGGTTCAATGATGCATTCTTGTGGCCCAGCAAGTCCTCGAGCATTCTGACGCCTTCCCTCTTCATTCTACATAAGCTGATCCAATCACTGCTACCAAAAATTCCCGATCCTAGCATAACTTAATTATAGGGGGGAAAGCACACCGCAATAGGTGCGATTTGCTATGGATTTAATCAGTAAATTTACATTTTTTAACTTAAAAAAATCACAAAGAACTGGCCTTCCGAGGTAAAATGGTAATTTCAACAGGCTTATAAGAATTGTTTAACGATATTTCGGTTTTTTTATAATTTTTTCAGAGTTAAATTACTTGATTGTCATTATAAGGAAAAAAACACTTAAACTTTGTATCACACGATATGTTATTATTTAAATATTTTAAATGTGTTTAGGCTTGTGTGCTACCATCTTTTTTTTTTTTTTTTTAAGATTGAAAAATAAATAAGCCGACCTTTGTAGCCAAAAAACTAGTATTAAACTTAATAATGTTAGCCATCTATGTCTTCTATCCGATGAGAGCTCTAGGACTCGAGTCTCTAATTCGTAAACTGTAATCATGTCCTCATGCTCACTGTTAACCACTTCGTATCTTCTACCCCCTCCATGCTCATTGTTACGTTTCTGTGACTTTTGAGTAGGCTTATTGCCTGTTGAACTCAAGTTCTCCTGCTCTTCCTTGCAAGGAGACTACTCCAGCACGGGAACAACAATCAGCAACTTCACGCATGGAGGAGTTCCCAGCACCTCACATGCCCACCAGTTCAGAAATCTGTCCAGAAAAACTGAAATGCTAATTCATCATGTAATATGTCATTTGTTATAATCTGAACAAAGAACCTGCAACTTCCAATTCATCCAGGCAGAAGTAAATTTTGTTCCAGGAAAGAATCAACAGACCCAAACAAATATAATAGGCTGAAAAGGACTCCATTTGGAGTATAATTTTAATGCCCCCTTAAACAAATCTAATGATGCATGAGGAATGCAGACAATCTACACGCAAGTCTGCTTAAAGAAAATGAATTTGATCATAGTACCATATATTTATACACAATCTCAACTGAGTCACTAAATGGTGCTTGCATTTCATCTAAGCTCGATGCATCTTACCCGCAAAGGGGAAATAATCAAATATTGTCCCTATGTATTCACCTGAACTCAGAATGTTCAAATGATTCGGGACTTTCTTCAGGAGGAGATTCATGCACATTAGAATCCTCAGAAGCCTCGTAACTTGTGTATCCTTGAGAGTCCTCCGAAACTTCAAAATCCTCATAAGTTGGAGTTTCAAGAACTTCACCATCTTCTCCTTGAACAAACTGAAGCAAGTAATGAACTCCATTAACCACATCGTACACCATTAGTCCTATCCTACCTCCAACCCAACTGCCAAGGTGACTGCCAACAAGATAACCAACACGTCCAAGCCTTTCCTCACCAAGAAAACCTCCAGCATAGGCACCAACCAAGGTTCCACTGCCCCTGAGGAAACCTTCTGTCACTGTACCACCATAATAAAGAGCTTCAAAAAAGTCCCATCCAGAAGAAATAACAGGACCTATGATGCGTTTTGTTTGCCGCTTCGCCAGCTTCGCTGCCTTTGCCCCTTCTTTCTGTGCTGTTTTTGCCACATCTTGCGCAGACATTCCCTGTCCTATTGTATCAAGTAATGAACGCTCAATTGCAAGATTTCTTGCTCTCTCAACATGAGAAGATCTGATATTGTAGAAATAAAGTTTTACACCTTCTTTCACCGCACATGCTAGTGTTCCAGATCCCATGTCAAAGCAGTTAAAGATTGTAAACTTCCCACTCTGGGATGAATAATCATCCCCAACCAGTTGCCGACATTTTTCAGCTATAAAATGGAACCACATATAAGCATCTCATGTTGTGCAGAAAATTTCTAGCCGATACATTTTACATTCAATTTTGTTAAGTTCAGATGATAATTTAAGAAACCAGCCTCTGCTCTACTTTCAAAGATCCAACAACTAAGCACAGAATGGATTTGGTTAGAATCTAGACTTGATGAGAATATTGTGTTTATGCTATGAACACCTAGAACGTGCAATGCAAAGATAAAGTTGTTTGCAGGCACACACAAACACACGCCGACATTGTGAAAGAAACACATACATGCATTTTATACATTTGTAAGGTCAAACTGATTGTTCCTGATTTTGTCCTAAAACATAAGAACCACTTCTACAAAACAGTACTTACTAGATGCTCATAAGAGATAATCATTAAAACTATACCAAGCTAGGTGATCTCAACATTTAATTAGACTATTTCACATCAGCTGCATTGCCTTAAAAATTCAGAATTTGCAATCGATTTCACCGTGAACGCTCTCCAGACCCCACAAGTTTAGCCAATTAAATGAAAAAGAATTCAAAACCTCTAAATTTTGACCATCAAGCCTGGAAATTTTACCTACTTATTTACACCATCCCAATCAAATTTCACCAATATCAAAATTTCAGTACATTTACACTGATACAATCAAATTACTAAATCAGGGTGCTATCAGCATCCAGTCCTTAATCATAGATTGGATCTTTAGTAAGTAACCAACAAACCCAGATTAGAAATGAATCCCTACAACACAAAAGATCACAAATTTCACACACACAGAACAAAAAACAAAAACCAATCAAAGATCCACCAACCCATAATTCAAAAACTCAATCAAAACCAAAAACAAATCTCCTTGACCCTTAAAGATTCAGACTTTTAACCTCAAATAGAATCAAATAAAAAAACCCACAAAGAATTACACATCAAAATAACAAAAACAAGTACCTGTGATGCTAAGAGCAATGGTTCCAACTATAAAGACAAGAAACTGAACCCTCCTCTTTTGGAAATCCATAAAAACAAAACAAGTATGGTTTCTCGTGTTTGTGTTTCAAAGAACTGTTTGTTTAAGTAGTTAATGATTGAAGAAACGAATAATCTTTTTTCGCTTATTAAGCTTCAAGTTGTCTGCTTTTTTATGATAACATGTAAGAAAGGTAAGAAGATTGTTCTTTCTTCTTGCCAATGGAGACTTCGTGCATGGACTACTGAATTTATCACAAGATGCAAGGGGAGACTGAAAATTCAAAAATTCAAGAGACCACGCACCGTTTTGAACTTTTGATGGTTTGCCCATGTTGACTTTTCTTATTTATTTATTTATTTATTAATGACTTATATTTGGCAATGTGTTTTGAGTATTTGTAATTTAAAATGGCGTTAATATTACTCTCTTTTTTTTTTTATGATCTCAGTATAAAAAGTTAAAATTATTAAGAAACATTTTAAAAATATTTATGCATAAGAAAAATTGTATTATATTATTAAATACACGTGAAGTCTTTTTTATTACATTATATTATTTAATACATATTAATTGAATTTTATTCAAATTGTTCTTATTTAAATAATTATTAGTTTCTAGATGTTTAGATAAAAAATCAAACTTGAAAACAAGTTTTTTAATCATCCAAATCAAACTCATAAACCCTTTTGAACTATATCTACTAGGATTGCCTAATCAACTACCATCCACATTTATAAAATGGTTGTTTACATTATTATTTTTTTTGTATTTATTTTTAGAAAAAAACCGGTTATTTTAATTTATTTTTTTATTGTGATATTGTATCTCATTTATTTTATTAAAAAAAAGGATTATAATTTTAGGCAGTCACTGAGAAAATAATTTAAAGATTTCATGTTTTTTCCATTTTTGGAATGATTTTCTTGAATTTCAATTTTTAAGTTTGCTTTTGGTCCCATGTGTCATTATGCCATTGGTTTTCTCAAGCTAGTTAGCGTTTCACTAAATAAAAGTATATCAGTGTTATTGGATCAACGAGTCGGTGAGTCCACCCAACAAGCTACATCATCCTCTCATAGTACAATGCCTCATCGACCAGACATTACATAAGAAGGTAACATATTCTTATGGAAGGATCAAGTAAACTTCGGACAAAAAATATTACATGAAAAAACAAATACCAGCAACATGATGTAAGCTTTTGGGAACCTGATTTACTAGGAATGCCTGATGAATTACCATCCACATTCATAATATATAATATGGTTGTTTATGTTATTATTTATCTTGTATTTATTTTTAGAATATTTTTTTTTTTACTGTGACATGATTTATAACAAAAAACAAAAGTACATGGTGTCTCATTGGTTTTTTGTTTTGTTTTTTAACAAGGATTAAGGATTTTAGGCAGTCGAACAAGCACCTTTTTAACAACAAAAATGTTTTATAGATTTTATGTTCTTCCATTGTTGGATTGATCTTCATGAATCTCAATTGTTAAGTTTGCTTTCGTCCCATGTGTCATCATGCCATTGGTTTTCTCAAACTAGTTAATTGTTCCAGTAAATCGATATCTCCATTGATTTTCTCCAACTATCTTATTTAGTTTTCACACCGGCCTTCTTGGATCAATGAGTAAACAAATCGACCCATTACGTTATGCACCGAGTATCATACAATACGGGTTATGTTTTATAGTTTTCACACCGGTTTTCTTAGACTTTCTTTCCTAGAGATATTGAAGTTTTTTCAATTTTCAAGTATAATTAAATAATACTTTTAACTTTAAAAAAGACCAAAAAAAAAAAGCGTTGCCTTTAGAAGTGTTTTGATATTTTTATATGGATATTTTGTATGATTATTAGAATTATGAAGGACATTTTAGTATTTTCATAATATTTATTATTTTTTAATTGAAAAATTGCGAGTATGTGTTTCTTATACTCTGGCAAATAGGCATCGATCTTGTCATTAAAAAGGCGTGTAGGACACTTTCTAGTGGCCAAATCTGATCATTCATTATCTAACTGAATGTACAGTTGTGTCCTTTTTCATATAATGTGACACATGTAAATTAAAAATGATTGAATTGCTGCCGATGATCGATTTGTTTGTGTTCTTTCTTTCTTTTCTCTCTTTCGACAATTAAATTGCATATTTTTTTATTTGTTAAATAAAAAATGATTATTGAACTCAAAATACTTGGATAGAACATGGTTTGCTAAACCCATAACACTTGGGTTTGGTATAATTGTCATCCTCAAATAGCTTAGGTATAGACCCAAACACTTGAGTTTAATAACTCAAGTCTATCAGGCCCATGTTTGGGTGAAAAAATTTAATTTTTTTCAAATGCATGATTAGATTGCAAAAACAAGCATTACCTCATCTAAACATAATTTACATAATTTTTTATTTATATGCAGTATAATTTAACTATAAACTTCTTTTTGTTTGTACAACTTATTTTATAAATTTGTTATATTCAAAGAGAAAATAATAAAGAAAAAATATTGAGTTCTAAGTGATTTATTTCTAGTCTTTCAAAATAAACTTTTCTTTTTTGAATGCAAATAAAAATATTAATTTTATATTTTCTTCTAAGTATTAGATAGTTTTTTAAAAGGTTCATATTTTTTTTTAAATTTAAGATGTTATTATATAATCTAATTGTCAAAGATTACCACAAAAGGAGTTTATTTTATATTATAACTATTAGTATATAAGAAAATTTGAAATATATATTCATAAGAGAAAACTTTTGAATTGATACATTATATTATAGGAAAAGAAAATATTATATATCTAAAAGACTTATTGCTCTTTTAACTATCTAAATTTGTGCAATTTTATAGATGATTTCTTAATTAAAATTAAATATTAATAAAAAAATTAAGTGAATTTAGAAGTGTATATGGTTAACGTCTCAAAATAAAAAAAAAAATATTAAAATATATTTGATTAAAAAGATAATGAAAATACAAAATAAATATATTTTTTGAACATTCATAAATGATTTTTTATATTTTCACAAAAAAATTACATGAATTTAATAGGAATCTTGAATTCAACATGATTGTTAAATCTAAACTACCTGAGTCTAGCATAATTTAAAGTTTTCAAAGTTTTTGGATCTAACATAGATGTCGTATAGCTTAAAGTTCTTAAAGTTTTTGGATCTACATGGATATTAAATATATTAAATTAAACACTTGAATTTGATAAAAAATATTTTTAGATTTAATATAATTACCAGACTCAAAACACCTACATGTTGTAAAAAATTAAGTAAAAATTTTAAAATTAATCCACAATTTAATAATACTATTAAAACATTCTTTATATTTTTACAATGATAATCCATTCGTTGAAGTGCATTAATAGTAACAAGGATCATCCACTGCTTCTACTACATCATTTGCACACCTTCACGACTCAAAAAATTCAAATTTTTTATAAGAATAGAAAATATAACCCCGAGAGGTTTATTTGATTGTTAAGAAGATATGTTTACTATTTTAAATTCTTGAGTTCGGACATTAATTAAAGCGATTACGGCGAAAAATTCATTTAAGCAAACGCATCTGATCTATATCAACAATGTTCCTTTAAAATCATCAGAAATGAAATTTTAGAACACCATTTACATCAAATAAACAAAGAACACACAAAAGAATAAATATAAATAGGGTTAGGGTTTGAGAAAGATAATATACAGGTGCTGGCCAGAACGATTATGAAAGCAATAGTGAAACGAAAGGGAGAAAGTGCTTCATTTCTTCTGCTCCTTAATATTCATTATGGTTTCAGGTTACACACACACACACAAAGAGAAGTTGAAATCTCCAAAATTATTGCCATTTAAAATTGTTAATTTTTTCCTTAAAATTTTTTTTCTTTCCTGATTTTCTACCCTTTTTGTATGGGTTTCTCTACAAAGAATATAGAGTTTAAAACGGAAATTATTTCCATGTGTTGTTAGTAACAAGTTCAGCTCTAGAACCCTCACCAAGCAACTCGCCTTTGAGATTCCTGGTCGGTTTGATCACTCCCTTCTACATGCATCAGCAATTAAGCAGCTAGGTGTCGAAACATCAGGCAAAACTCCTTTCTCTAATGTTAACAAAGTTAGGTAAATGCATGCTGCTTCCCATCCTAACAATGAGCAGCAATCAATGTAGTGCGTGCTGTGACATTAGGATCCACTCCTTGTTTTGCCATACAAGAAAATAGCTCGAATGTTAAATATATGCATTGAATTGGTTAGGGGTGACAAACTCCAGCAACTGGCCAAGTGTACTCAGGAGCAGACGGACTTGTGAGAAGTACCGTATGAAGGTCAGGTTTCCAACAACCAAAATGCATCAGATTCCATCTAGATGAGCTTAAGCTTTCATGTACAAGTTCCCAGATGAAGACTCAACCAACATCCTCCCACACCAGCATTTGCATATCAAATGATATGTAATGGCGACAGTGAACAATTTATCTTCTCTTTACGTTGGTTTCAGAAACATTATATACATGTCCTTCTATGTCTGGAACAAACCCTTTCTCCATCATTTCCTCTTTAATAATCTCATAAGTTGTCCGATTAGGCACCAAACCCCTCTCCAACATCTCATTGAGAAGCCCATTTGCATCTTCAAGCCTACCCTTCAAACAAAAACCCTTGATCAGCACATTGTATGTGACAACATTTGCTTGTTTCCCTTTTCTCTCCATCCGTGTCCTCACAATCAATGCTGCCCGAAGATTTCCTTCCCTACAATATCCATCCATCAAAGTATTGTATGTCACGTGACTTGGGTTTAATCCTTTTTCAAACATCTCATCCAAGAGTTTCACTGCCTTTCTCGATTCCCCTTTTTTGCATAACGAATCTATCAGTATGTTATATGTGACAACATCAGCACTCAATTTCTTACTGACCATTTCATTGATAAGATTCCGGGCTGCTTTCACATCTCCCTTACTACATAAACCAGCAATCAAGCAGTTGTATGTTGAAACTTCAGGGAAAATCCTTCTATCTATCATCATATTATATAGTGCAAATGCATCTTCCATCCCTCCATCCTTACAGTAAGCATCAATCAGCGTGGTATATGTCATGGCATTAGGATCTACTCCTTGTTTTTCCATATCATTAAATAAGTTGATTGCTTCGTTCACTGTTTTATTCTTACAGAAGCCATTTATAAGCACATTATGAGTCACAACATTCGGCTCCAAATCAGAACTAACCATTTGATCCCGTAAAGCAACAGCCTCATCAACCTTTCCATCACTGCACAACCCATTAATCAGTATATTATATGTCACAACATTTGGTCTCAAACCCTGCCTTTGCATTTCTCCAAACACCCTCATAGCACCTGACACATTCTCATCCTTGCAAAACCCATCAATCAAAATATTATAAGTAACCTCATTTGGACAAATTCCTTTCGCTACCATCTCCTTCAAAATAGCATCAGCTTTATACATCTTCCCAATTCTACCCATCTTACAATACCCATCAATGAGAGTATTATATGTAATCACATTCGGAGAAACTCCCCACACTTTCATATCCTCAATAACATCACCAGCCCTATTCAATTTCCCAACTTTACACAACCCATTAACCACAATATTAAAACTAATTACATTAAGCTCAATCTTCCTCTTAATCATTTCCCTATACACAAACTCCATATCCCCATTTTCACTCTCCTTAACCAAACCACTCAACAATGGATTACAAGAAATCAAAGACAGCTTAAAACCATAATCACCAGCTCTCTTAAATGCCTCAAAACCCCTTAAAATCTTCAAATTTCGCACATATGCTAATACCAACATATCAGCTAATATTGAATTAACACAAAAGGAATCACCACTCATAGGAATAGCATGAAATATAGCAGAAACTGAATAATCCTTCTCATGCTTAACAAACTTATCTAAAAAAGATCTAATCTTTGAATACTTCTTGGTAAGTGCAAGTGAGTTTAAGATTCTAAAAGTGAGTTCTAGTGAGTGTGAAAGCTTAAACTCTTTCTGTGACCAAGTAAAGTACCTTAAAATGAGTTCTGGATCAGCTCCAGAATTGAGCAACTGTTGAAGGAGCGTGTTGGGGTCTGTGTTTTGGAGATGGGCTTTGAGTTTTGACCAGTGTTGGTTTGATATAATGTTTGTAATGGCGGGGCTGAGGGATTCGTCTAACGATAATGCACTGAATTGCCTTTTTCCTTGTTTGTTTCTCGGGAAAATGGTTCCTTGTAGAAATCTTCCCTGGATCTTGCTGATTTCTATTTCTTTCTTCACCAACTCCAGAGTGAGTTTCAAACATTTATACACCTATAGCAGAATAGCAAAAGGATGGAGATCCACATCTTACACCATATAAATGTCCGCAGAAAATGTTCACTAATAAATCACACATCAAAACTCAAAACTAGCCAAAACAGTTTCTATTACACCAATGCGATTCAGCAAGTATAGCTTACTCCTATCCACCCTAGCGTTTATTCTTCTTCAAAAACTCAAAACAATCACATATTCATATCACAAATTCCAAAAAAGAAATTAACTTTGGCAAACCAATGCACAATTATAAACCTCAAATACTAAACAGGATAATTACCTCTCATTAACCACACAAATCAAAAACCCGTTTTTGTCACTTCCCAAACCAAAACATCACACTCCATTTATATTGCTAAACAGTTTCTAAATGGAAAAAAAATAAAAATAAAATCTCTTGTTTAGACTCCAATTCATTATCAAACTAATAAAGCCTCCCTCTCTGAAAAGCCAAAACAGTTTCTACAACACCAATACGATTCAACAAGTATAGCTTACTCCTATCCACCCTATTATATCCTCTCTTCAAAAACTCAAAACAATCACATAATATCACCACAAATGCCAAAAACAAAAAGTAACTTTGGTAAACCAATGCACAATTTTAAACCTGAATCATTAACAAAACGAAAAGCCCATTTCAGTCCCCTCGTAGAAAAACTAAATTGAACTCTAAAACCCTAAATAACACATAAAACCCACCATTTTCCTTCTCTTTCTCTAACTTCTCCACACTTTCTCAGCATCCAAACAAAACCCAAAACCCCAAAATCATAAAAAGTTCAAAACTTTATTACACTTACCGGTAAATAATCCTCTAGTCTAGGATTAGAAGGCACAATAGCCGAGGAATCACTAGCATCCGCAGCACCAACTTCAGCCTCTGTCTCGCTGGCACCACTCCTGACCTCCACCTCAGCAAACCCACCTCCATCGCCGGCATCGCCGGAAGAAGAACCACAGAAAAAGAAGGCTCTTTGATAAAAACTAAGACTTTTATGGTTCCTCTGAGCCAAACCCGTGAGTGAACTCAGAGAATTTACAAAGGAACTCGGTTGTGACTCGGTGGTGACTCGGAGACATGGGGATGTTAGGTGGGTTTGGATTTGGCGAGAAGTGGAAGACAGGAGCTTTAGCATTGTCTTGTGTTTTTTTGTTGTTGTTAATTTTGAGTCTCCATTGGAGGAGGAGGAGGAGGAGGAGGAGGAGAAAGTTGTGGATGTTTTTGGAGTTTCGTAGGAAGCAAAGCCCAGCGTGAAACCCTTTTTAAGTTTTGTGTTCCTTGAAGTTTTCATTTATAGATGGACAGTTTGGTCCTATAATTTAGGTTCAAGTACTGATATGTCCTCCTTCTTTGAGAGAATTTTGGCAATACCGACCTCTAAAACAAATTAAACGAAGTAGAAGGGAAAAACACTGCATTTAGATTAAGCGTACTAACCTAAATCATAGGACCAAACTGTCCATCTATATAAACAATAACCTCAAGGAACACAAAACTCAAAAAGGGTTTATGCAGGGCTTTGCTTCCTACGAAACTCCAACAACATCTATCACTTTCTTCTCCTCCTCCTCCTCCAATGGAGACTCAAAATTAACAAAAAAAAAACCCACTATTTTCCGATTCTGCTCTTTACTTCCCTTAAACTCCCAACAACACAAGACAATGCTAAAGCTCCTGTCTTCCACTTCTCGCCAAATTCAAACCCACTTAACATCCCCATGTCTCCGAGTCACCACCGAGTCACAACCGAGTTCCTTTCTAAAGTCTCTGAGCTCACTCACCGGTTTGACTCAGAGGAATCATAAAAGTCTTAGTTTTTATCAAAGAGCCTTCGTTTGCTCTGGTTCTTCTTCCGGCGATGGCGGCGACGGAGGTGGGTTTGTTGAGGTCGAGGTCAGGAGTGGTGCCAACGATACAGAGGCTGAAGTTGGTGCTGCGGATTATAGTAATTCTTCGGCTATTGTACCTACTAATCCTAGACCAGAGGATTATTTAACGGCAAGTGTAATAAAGTTTTGAACTTTTTATGATTTTGGGGTTTTATTTGGATGCCGAGAAAGTGTGGAGAAGTTAGAGAAAGTGAAGGAAAATGGTGGGTTTTATGTGTTGTTTAGGGTTTTGGAGTTCAATTTAGTTTTTTTAGGAAGGGACTGAAATGGGCTTTTCATTTTGATAATGATGAGTAGAGTTTGATTATGATAATGTTGTAGAGCATTTTCAGGTTTAAAATTGTGCATTGGTTTACCAAAGTTACTTTCTATTTGGCATTTGTGGTGATATTATGTGATTGTTTTGAGTTTTTGAAGAAGAGGATACAATAGGGTAGATTGGAGTAAGCTATACTTGTTGAATCGTATTGGTGTTATAGAAACTGTTTTGCTTGTCAGAGAGGGGAGGCTTTATTAGTTTGGTAATGAATTGGAGATTAAACATGAGATTTTTTTTTAAAATTTCGATTTAGAAACTGTTTACCAATATAAATGGAGTGTGAAGTTTTGGTTTGGGAAGTGTCAAAAACGGGTTTTTGATTTATGTGGTTAATGACGTAATTATGCTCTTCAGTATCTGAGGTTTATAAATGTGCATTGGTTTGCCAAAGTTACTTTCTTTTTGGAAATTGTGATATATATATATATATATATATATGTTATTGTTTTGAGTTTTTGAAGAAGAGTAAACGATAGGGTGGATAGGAGTAAGCTATACTTGCTGAATTGCATTGGTGTAATAGAAACTCTTTTGGCTAATTTTGTGAATGTTCTGAGATTGATTGATTCTTTTTTTCATGTGAGTTAATCTCTTGTGGTTTTTCTTTTGGCAGGTGTTGGCATTGCCATTACCACACAGACCTCTTTTCCCTGGTTTCTACATGCCAATATATGTAAAGGTATAGCATGTTTTCTTGGTAAATTGCTGTGTATTTTTCTGACATTATTACTGGGAGTCTGTTAGCCATGCGAGTGACAGGAAAGGGTAAAAAATGGTTTAGTCTGTCCATGCCTTTTCACATCATATTCACTAATATCTTTGTTGATAGGATACCACTTTGCATGTCAATCTGTTGGATATGTTGTGATGAAACTTTGAACTTGCATCGTTTACAATTAGTTCTTACCAATGCATGACATTTTTGTGCAGGATCCTAAATTATTGGCAGCTTTACAAGAAAGCAGAAAAAGGCAAGCCCCCTATTGTGGCGCTTTTCTTCTTAAAGATGAGCCAGATACTGATCCCAGCATTGTAACTGGTTCTGAATCCGAGAAAAATATAGGTGATCTTAAGGGAAAGGATTTGTATAATCGTCTGCATGAAGTTGGCACACTTGCTCAGGTGTTAAGTTTTGTTCCTAATTTCTTTTTCCCTTTTGCCACAAAGAGTTGCTGCTTCAGAATAAAACAACGATAAGAAAATTTTACATGTGCCTTTGTCATTTAATCTTTAACATGCTATTCCAGATAACAACCATTCAAGGAGACCAGGTTATCCTTATTGGTCATCGGCGACTTCGGATAACTGAAATGGTGAGTGTGGATGAACTTGTCATTTTATTTTTGCTTGGACTTTCAAAAAGCATTATGTTATTCTATTCTATTAATATGTCCAGTTAGCTGCAAAATTCTCTATACTGAAATAGTATTGGCTTTTGTACAGGCCAGTGAGGATCCATTAACTGTTAAAGTTGATCATCTCAAGGTATTGATTTTTCCAAATTTTATGATTGAATGTTTAAGTAAAGTTAAGGGTTCACACATGCAAATGATGCTCATGCACCTTCTCATCCATGCTCTTGCTTTTCTTTGTGTTCAGGACAAACCATATAACAAGGATGATGATGTCATAAAGGCAACATCTTTTGAGGTTATATCAACCCTGAGAGATGTTCTGAAGACAAGTTCACTTTGGAGAGATCATGTTCAAACATATACACAGGTTTGTTCCTCTCTCAAGATTTTCTGTGATCTGTCTTTCCTGTGCAAATTGTGTTATGGTTTTGACTAGGGCCCTTGGAAAGCTTGTCTCTATCTGAAACTTCTTCTCCTAAATTTTTCAATTTTTGTACAAGGGAGCCTTCCTTCTATTATCATGGTTATCATTTATAATATTTATTACCATGTGATGATCCTACATCTGGTTCTCAAGTCTAAGTTTCCTTTCAATTTTTAGTTTTTGCTGCTTCCAGAAATGTGAATCTATGAAGTAGTAACTTGGTTTCCACTCAGTGTAAGCTTTCCTTTTGATTTTTACGATAACAGGTTGAAACCAAAAGTGGGTTCTATACAATTATGTGTGCTGGTTTTTTGTTGTTGTCTGCACATGGTCTCTTTGCAATGTAGTAATGATTGTAATGCAGCACAACGGTAATTTCCAGAAGTATAGTTTCATACACAAATGTCACAATGTTTATTGATTGGATCAATTGGGTTTTCAAATTTTCTTACAGCAGGTTCTCTTTTCCCTCTCAACATTTGCAGCATGTAGGTGACTTTAACTTTCCAAGGTTAGCAGATTTTGGGGCTGCAATATCAGGCGCGAGCAAGTTGCAGTGCCAAGAAGTTCTTGAAGAGCTGGATGTAAGTAGCAGTATAATTATAGTCTGGTGAAGATCCTTGTGTCACTGGCAATGCACTTGATGTTTAATTCTTTTAGTACATGAAATCTTTAAGACAATGGAATGGTGAAAAAGGAATTCAGTCTGACGAGAACTTCTTTGGTATTTGATTACCCTTCGTTCGAATTCTGGACATGTTTAATTCTTCTTCTTCTTCTTCTTCTTCTTAGTTGATTGGTTGGTGATTACATTATTTTTTTTTAACTCTAGGAAGTGTTGAAAAAATTCAAACTAGATAAATGGTGGAATAGTGTTGCCATAGAATTATTACTGCTATTATTAATGAAAGATCTATGTCCGATTCATTAATCAATCAAATTTATTGGATTCATTGGTGATTCTTCCTGTGTTGTGTTTCTAAGAGAGGATTCACAGGTGATTTACTATAAGGAAAACACGTCAGATTGTGTCTGGTATATTTTGTAATCACTGAGCAGATTCTTTTCTTAAAGTTAAATAATATAATAAAAAAGAGTTGAGTGTTTTTTTTTTTTTTGAAGCTGTTTGGATAGCAGTTATAGGAATACTGTTGAAGCTATGGAAATTTAACCCAAACTTGCTGCAATTCAAGAGCACAGTTTTGATGTAATTTACTTGTGAACATTTTCTGCTGACATTTATATGGTGTAAGATGTGGATCTTCATATCCTTCTGCAATTCTGTTGTAGGTGCATAAACGTTTGAAACTAACTCTGGAGTTGGTGAAGAAAGAAATTGAAATCAGCAAGATCCAGGTACTCCATTAATTATTTTGTGACTCCATATATGTATCAAAGTCCATTGTTCTGACTCTCATTCATTAACTTTCTGGAGTTGCTTTAGGAATCTATTGCAAAAGCAATTGAAGAGAAGATTAGTGGTGAGCAGCGCCGCTATTTGTTGAATGAACAACTCAAGGCCATAAAGAAGGTATATGGTCTGCTGACATGTTTATTATCTTTGATACCTTATTCTTATATTAACTAATATAATTGGGAAATGGATTTAAAGGAGTCGTATTTATTACATTAGACTTCACTGGTATATAACTTGCCTAAATGCAGGAACTGGGATTGGAGGCAGATGACAAAACAGCACTTTCTGGTTAGTTCTGGTTTGATTAGCCTTTGTTGGAATTGCATGGCTATTGATGGTGTTACACTTAAAAACCTCAAGGTTATTAAATTCTTAGAAGCATAAGTTAAGCAAGAAATACGTATTGCATAGTGTGGTTCTACTTACTCTCAAATGACATCATATTTACTCTGAAAGGCCTGATGCCACTGTTACTTGTATAATTCATGTTTTTGAATGCTTTGATTGCTTGCTGCCTGTCCTAAATGGTTATACTCAAGCTACTTTTTTTTCATTGTTTGATTTGATTATCACTCCTGGCTCCTGCGTTATGGATATAATCAGTTGTTGTAGATTTTATTTATTTCGGTATCCATTTAAATAATTTCTTCTCAATTGCTGCAGCAAAGTTTAGGGAAAGGCTTGAACCAAACAAGGATAAAATCCCAGTGCATATTTTGCAAGTTATAGAAGAAGAGCTCACGAAACTGCAGCTTTTAGAGGCTAGTTCAAGTGAATTTAATGTCACTCGTAATTATTTAGATTGGTTGACTGCATTGCCTTGGGGAAGTTACAGGTTTGTTTCTCATTAAGCTAGGTCCTCGTAAATTTCTCAAGGAAAAAAAATTATCTTGCAAGGGTCTACTTAATTGAGTTGTTAAGGTATTGATAGGTTTTAAATATTTGTTTGATTTCTTATATTTTTTATTATTTGAGTGCAGTGATGAGAATTTTGATGTTCTTCGGGCACAGAAGATTCTTGATGAAGATCATTATGGATTAACTGATGTTAAGGAAAGGATATTGGAATTTATAGCTGTTGGCAAACTCAGAGGAATTTCTCAAGGTTGGTTTATATCAATCATCCTCAATCTGAATGACTATACTAGTAAGCAGCATCAAAACGTAATAATTTTTTCCAAGCACATTGCAGGAAAAATCATCTGTCTCTCTGGTCCACCTGGAGTGGGTAAAACCAGCATCGGGCGATCAATTGCACGTTCATTGAACAGAAAGTTCTTTCGGTTTTCAGTAGGAGGGTTGTCTGATGTTGCTGAAATTAAGGTAGTTAAATATAATTATTTTTCCAGTGAGATAACATGCAATGCGCTTCATTTTTCCATTTTTGCTAAGAACACTTTTATCTAACACTAATATGTCCAGGGGCATCGTCGAACCTATATTGGTGCAATGCCAGGAAAGATGGTGCAGTGCCTGAAAAGTGTGGGAACTGCTAACCCTCTTGTTCTGATTGATGAGATTGACAAGGTAGTTTCAGTTCACAGGGTCAATTTACTTTTGGATTCGGTGTCACTGTTTCTTTTTCTCTTCCCAAATATTTCTTTTGTTGTATATCAGTTATGGTGAGATCTCTGCTTTCGAAATATGAATTATTCATGATGGTGAATACTTTTCCTATTGTTGAGAATAAGTTTGCTTATTTGTGGCAGTTGGGAAAAGGGCACGCTGGGGATCCAGCAAGTGCTTTATTGGAGTTGCTTGACCCAGAGCAAAATGCCAATTTTCTGGATCACTACCTTGATGTTCCAATTGATCTATCAAAGGTTGGTTAATGTAGTGATTTGCAGACACCTTTGTTTTCATTGTGGCCATATTTTTCTTATATTCAATGTGCTATGTTGTTGTTTAAAGTGCAGTAGTTAACAAAATTTTCCTGTTTTATTACTTTATTTAATGGGAAAAGTTCCATGCTCCACCTTGAAACATGCTTGACATTTGTGATTTCTACCCATCTTGTATATTCATGCACCAAAAACATAGATCATAAAAAATGATGGGAGAGTTGTCATGCCTGTTATAGGGAGGGAGGTTAGTAATCAGCTATGCTACAAAATTACACTCTACCTATATGCATTATGTCATGCTGAATGCTCGCACTCCTTGTGTTCTAAAAAATTTCTTTGTATTTTGCTAGTTTAATTTGTTTCCTTTATTCTGTTTTGCAAGTTGAATTTGTGTCTATATTATTAGGAGTTGGAACATGTCAGATTTTGTGGTGTCTTTCTTTGGAATTCTCGTAAGTTTTTGCTTGATCCCTTGGAAATTTTATGCAGGTTCTCTTTGTGTGCACAGCAAATGTTGTGGACATGATACCCAACCCCCTTTTGGATAGGATGGAGGTAATTGCTATTGCTGGGTATATTACAGATGAGAAAGTGCACATTGCCAGAGATTATTTGGAGAAGGCTACACGTGAAGCATGTGGCATCAAACCTGAGCAGGTCTCTCTCTCTCTCTGGATGAATGATCTTTCTCTTGTTTTGTATTCCATCACCATATCATTTGCATGGTAAAATAATCAATGCGGGAATAGTCATTAGATGGCAGGTCGCCTTCAGATGGAATTTTAGCACATGGATGTACGGATATTTTTTTGACACCATGTTAGCAATTATTACTTCCTACTGCTTTTAGATTGTTTTGCTTAATATATCGTCTACCCATGGAACTCACATTACTTAATGTTTCCAGGTTCAAATAACTGATGCTGCTCTTCTTGCCCTGATAGAGAATTATTGCCGAGAAGCAGGGGTTCGTAATCTTCAAAAGCACATTGAAAAAATTTATCGCAAGGTTTGTTAAGTCACAGCTAAACACTTAGAGAAAAAAACATTATTCATGGTAGTTCCAGAGGTTGCCTTTCTCATGTATTCCTTGCCCAGGGAATGTCTGCATGCAATTTGGCATGCCATTTGAAACATATTTCAACAATGAAATGTCTTGCCTTATTTTTGTCATTGCCTGCCAGATTGCACTGCAACTCGTGCGGCAAGGAGCAATAATTGAATCTGCAGTTCCTGTGGCAGAACTAAATGAAGCAAAAGTTGAATGTATTGAAACCTCCACAGAATCAGTAGATGTTAGCAGTAACAAACAAAATAATGAAACCCCTGAAGAAGCTGAAATTGTTCACACAGGTCAAACCCTTGAAGAAGCTGAGATTGTGCAGATGAATCCCCAACCTGATGACTTACAGAGTTCCACTGACCAGCCTACTGATTCAAAGGTATCTTGAAGATTATATGCTGCTAGAGAATTTGGTGTCAGCTTTCAGGCACTGCACTTGCATTTTGAGCATGGCTAAGATGGGTTTTTAAAAGAGTTGTTTTTGGAAAGTTGTTTCTTATCTGCCTTGTGCTCTCCCATCAGCAATTATTTTCAAATCCAGATTCTCAGTTTCAATCTGGAGTTCTTTTTCTTTTTTTTTTGTGTGACAGGATGCAACTGAAACTGAGAAAATTGAGGAAAGTGAAGTGACTAAGGCCATTGAGAAGGTGCTAATTGACACATCAAACCTAGTTGATTTTGTTGGCAAACCTGTTTTCCATGCTGAGCGCATCTATGATCAAACTCCAATTGGGGTTGTGATGGGCCTTGCATGGACTGCAATGGGTGGGTCCACCTTGTATATAGAGACCACTCAGGTTGAGCAAGGAGATGGGAAAGGAGCCCTTAATCTCACTGGTCAACTTGGAGAAGTAATGAAAGAAAGTGCCCAAATTGCTCACACAGTTGCAAGAGCGATATTGCTTGAGAAAGAACCAGATAACCTCTTTTTTGCTAATACCAAGCTTCACCTTCATGTCCCTGCTGGGGCCACCCCAAAAGATGGACCTAGTGCTGGTTGCACCATGATCACATCCTTGCTATCTCTTGCCATGAAGAAGCCTGTCAGAAAAGATCTAGCAATGACTGGGGAAGTTACATTGACAGGAAAAATTCTTCCTATTGGTGGGGTATGCTATACGAACCTCCTTTTCTCTTGCTGTATTTGATATCCTACTCTTTAGTGATTCCTAAAATTACTCTAGCTACACCAAGTTTTAGGTATGTACAGTAGCTGATACTTGTATTGGTTGGTCATCACTTCCTATTTGCAGCTTACCGAATGCTTTATATATATATATATACATGCCATGCCTTGTCATATAGTTGTATGTTTCTTTATAACACATTTTTGTGCTCTAATGTGGCATTTCATATGTTTTGATGCGTTTTTTAGAATTTATGTGACTACAAAATTTTGTCAAATCACCCCAACTCATATAGACTGCACTGCTGAATTTTGAACCCCACACCCCCCCCCCCCCCCAACACA
>NW_011499926.1:6297-33202 GCF_000495115.2 Populus euphratica | reverse complement strand
TAACCCCCCCCCACCCCCCCCACCCCACAAAAAAAAAAAGAAGCTTTTTAATGATTGAAAGTGTATCATCTTTTGTTAGCAAATATATAAACTCATACTTCTCATCTTGTGTAACATTCAGGTCAAGGAGAAAACATTAGCCGCGAGAAGAAGTGATGTGAAGACCATCATATTCCCATCAGCGAACAGGCGAGATTTTGACGAGCTTTTGCCTAATGTAAAAGAAGGCCTTGATGTCCACTTTGTAGATGACTACAGCCAGATATTTGAGTTAGCCTTTGGATACGAGGAGAATGAAAACAAGTAAACCCTTCCTGTGATTGTTATTCTTTAAATAACAATTTTTCTGGGACCCCTGTTGAAATGTGTGTGTGCTTTGAGACCCTTATACAGAACCAAACCCATTTTTGCCCAACGCTATTGGATTTCTCATCAGGATAATCTCAGAACAAAGTAGAGCTGAGATTTCAGCATAGGGTGGGAGAGATGTCATTGTTTATTTACTTTTCAGATTAGTGTAAATTGATACCACCCATTTATCAAAAGTATAATTCTTTTGAGGAAATGTACATTGCGATACCCACAAAAGAGCAAATAATTGACAGAATATTTGCGTTTCTTTTCCTCTTTCCTCGGTCTGAGGTATCATGAAACCGACAGGTTGACAACAGCTCCTTTCATCTTCTTTTCTTAATAATGTCATTGTCTGCAGATCATATAATGTTAGAAAAACTATGAACAGCCACTCATGCATGTGGATGGATGCTCGTCGAGCTTCTTTAGATAGCACCATTGATGAATTGGTATGCTGGTCTGTTTAGTTGGTAGAAGTAACCTAGAACTAAATTCTACTTGCATAAATGATGATAGGCTCATTCAAGGGGGGAGATTATTACCTTTCAATGAGGCCCGACGAGGACGATAGTTCCTGAGTTTCGACACATCAAGATTGAAAAAAGGGAGTTTTCCGATCATTGACTCAAATCTCTCGCTGAGTGTAAAATGCAATCATAGAAGGCAGCAGTATATCCATTGCAAACCAAAGGATCTAACTAAGCGCATGCGCAGCATGGCCAGAAAGAGAAGGACAAGTAGATTTTGTTGATTGAAAGGAAAGGGCCCCGTTATAATAATTTCTTGCAGAAAAAGGAAAGTTTTGCGTAGAAGGTTTTTCTAGTTTTCTTGCCCCCAAAATCCAAATCCAGTACGAAGTGCAAACTGCAAAGTGCCCCCGACCTGACAGGAGCACTTTTGTCATGTGGATAGATCCATCCTTGTGCCATTTACTAACACTAATAGCTAGCGGTAGGCCATCCATGGACAGTTATGGAGTAGGTTGAAGACACTGACATCTGCATTTTGATTCTCTCAGCAGCTCACCTTGGGAATTTTCCCTTTTGACTTTCTATGAGAAAGGTTGGGTTGAGTGTTGAGTTCATAATCCATGGTTCCTCTAGAATTTCAAAAGCTGTAGTCATGTCAAATTCCCAGGACTCATAAGCTGAGAGCAGTTGAGTATTCCATAATACTGCTGAGAATTACTCAAAATGTCACCATAATTTTACTCGATATCTGCTGAGTATTTGAAGCTTAACTTCACACAAATTTAACGGATTTGTAAAATTATCAAAACCCAAAATATAATTTATATTATTTACTTAAATAGTTAGGATGAATGTACCTTTTTTATTAGTAATAATCCGATGTCGTATTTGAGCCAAGTTTTTACAATTTTCCCCTTTATTTTTCCCATTTTAATGATTTATTTAGATTTTTTTTTTATGTCCAATGAGAAAGAAGTTGGAAATTAGAGCCCCTGTATAATGACGTGGACTATGAACCCTACCATTCGCGTGGGAATAGTGCATGGTGAGCCGGTGACGGCTTTACCAGGCACTTCAGAATGGCGGGCCCATGGCTTCTAACTAATGAGAGATTGCCATGTGGATGCCACCCTCTTTCTAAACTATTATAGAGAGTTCCCTGTGGATGCCCCACTCTTTCTAAACTATTATATTATTATCCTTGACATAAAGATTTCACTGCAACTTGCCATGCTAGAACTCATGTTTTATCTAGAGAAAATGCGTTTTTTCTACTATTTATTACTTCTTCTTTTTTTTGGCAATTCTTTTCTCCTGTAATATGAGATGGAAAATAGGGAAATAATATTTGTGTACTGGAATTTAAATCCAAAATTATTATTATTTATTTCATAATAATATATATTTTTGAATTAATTTACACGTGAAATGAGATTAAGATATCGTATAATATCGCAGTTCAATCATACTTTTTAAAATTTTAATTTTTTTAAAAAACTTGAAATTAATAATTTTTTAATATTTTTTATTTTTAATATGATGATGTTAAAAATAAAAAATAAAAAATATATATTATTTTGATGTATTTTTAAACAAAAATTACTTTGAAAAACAACTTTACTATACTCCTAAATAGACTTTAAAACTTGTCATTGAATAATTTAAAATATTTTATTGGATAATTTAAAGATGTAGCTCTCAAAATAAACTTGAAAGTAAATGAATTTAATAAATTTTTTAAGTATTTTCTCTAAAATTTGAACATAGAAAAAAAATGCATGCCTAATTATTGATTATTAGATAAATCCTAAGGATTAATCCTAGACTGTATCATAAGAAATAAATAAAAAAAACTATTTTTATTTTAGTTTTAATGTGTATAATTTGTCTTAAATTCCGAATTTAATCCAAATAATTTGGATGTTAAGTGATTATCAACTAAATCAACTTTTATATCCACTTAAATTGTCTAAATAGAAATAAATCCGGTGAGATATATTGTTCCAAGTCATAATAATGCACGAGGAAATTAAATTTTATAGCATCACAAATATGTGAAGACTTATTGTATTTATTTTAGAAAAAAACACTTAATAATACTAAAACTCCAAGAATGCTAAGATAAATTATTAAATGACAAGATACACATTCGTAAGGGGGAAACAGAGGCCTTACTAGATTACAAAAATAATACTTAAACTTCAAATTCTTCACCATATGTCCTCCCAAATTTATAATTAACTAATAAAATTGATTTATTTTTTTTAATTAAGAGCCTAATTCTTCTTTGGCTGCATGAAACCTTTGATTTTAAGACAATTTAATGTCATTTGATCTAATGATGCCATAAACTACTTGTTCATGTCACTTGTCATTAACATCGTAGTTCACATATGAAGTTGTTAAATTAATTGCATTTTAGGTTCCCAAAACCAAGATTAGGACAACTCCTTCAAAATAAAAAACAAGTTAGAAGAAAATTTAAACACCATTAATAAAAATAATTATTGCATGCTTTGGTAAATTTAATACTAAAAAATTCATAAAATTCTTAGTTGTTTTTCCAAAACTAGTCATTTTAATAAAGCAAGTCTAAACATATTATTTTGGTACAAACAGAATTTTGTATTGTGTTAGAACCACTTATGCAAGGTCAATGAAATATTTATTTTTTGTTAATCTATGATTGTTTTATTTAATTAATTTTTTAAAAATAAAACTAATTAAATAACAATAAAAAACAAATGCTATAAAATTCTGACGGCATAAACCTAAAAACCTGACTTGAAGATAAAGATAAATTGTACAACATAAAACATTAACAACTAACAAATAAAAAAATTAATTTTTCTCCCTCATTTTCCCCTTCAATTTATTATTTACATTAAAAAATGATTAAGGTTAAAAAAAGAAAATAAAAATATATTATAATTAGAGTAATCCAAGAAATAACATATTAGCTTCAAATCACTCCACTTAAGGAATTAATGATTGGTTCCCATAAACAGAAACACCTAGTCCCTATTCACACACAACACTTTCTCGCTTACTCCTCCCTATAAACTCTCCCATTTGCCCTGTAACTCTCTCAGTAGCTCTGTTTTCTTTGCACATACACTACTCTTTGACCTTTAAAGGTTAGTGTATATGCAATCTAAGAACTAACCAAAGAGAATATTGAAGTGGGGTTTTTGTAAAAGTCACCATGGTTGAAAAGCTTGATGGATTCGATTTGAAGGGTGATGGTGGTGGTAAGAATGATGACGGTATTGGTGATGATACATTAGATTGGATGCGTTTGCTATTTGGAGATATTGATGATGATAATAATGAGATTGTTCTTGAAACAAACCAGATAATTAGAGAAACACCAAAAAAGAGCTATGAGCAGGTTTGAAGATGCTTTCTTTTCTTTCATTTTGATTGCTTTTTATTCAAGAATCATGCTTTTTTCCATTTTCTTTGCTAGTCTTTTGGTTTTGGGATAAGTTTTAGTCTCTTCTTTAGACATTTCTTGGTGCTTTCTTTAATGGTTTCTTGGCATGGGTGATAGTAATTCACATGATTTTCTTGCTCTCTTTGCCTCATTTCTTTGTGTTTCTTGGCTTTTGCATGGAGGGTTTTGCTTCTTTGATGCGCGTGATCTTGGTATATAGTAGTTCACAAGATTTGCTTGCTCTCTTTGCCTCATTTCTTTGTGTTTCTTGGCTTTTGCATGGAGGGTTTTGCTTCTTTGATGCGCGTGATCTTGGTATATAGTAGTTCACAAGATTTGCTTGCTCTCTTTGCCTCATTTCTTTGTGTTTCTTGGCTTTTGCATGGAGGGTTTTGCTTCTTTGATGTGTGATCTTAGTGTATATTCACAAGATTTTATTGCTCTCTTTGCCTCATTTCTTTGTGTTTGTTGCTTTTGAGTGTTTGTTAAATTGAGTGACATGTGAACATGCATTTCTTTTTTCATGATGATATCATCAGCGCCTTTTATTTTTCTTCCTTTTTTCTTGATGAGGTTTGCTATTTGTAGATTTTATTTTTATTTTTTTAATAAGTTGTCATTTCCTCTTTTTTTATTTAACATAAAATATAATTAATTATTAATTTTATTTTTTTGAATTTGAAAGTGCATATATAATATATTTTGTTCTTTAATGGAAGGGATGGTGGGATTTCAGTGTATCTTTGCAATCTTCATGAAAGATTTGTCTGCTTTTATTTTCTTTCTTTTTGCATGCCAAGTGCTATAATATTGAATTTCATTTTCTGTCTTCTTAACAGAATGAGATGGCTAGAAAGCTTTTGCAGTTGAATCCACTTGGATTACAATTCAGTCTGCCACCAAATTGGATGGATTCAACAACAACTCCTAACCATGCTAGAACAATTGAAGCTGGGCTATCCCAAGCATCAAGTGGCCAGAGCATGGATAGCAGTAATTTTGGCCAGAAGTCAATGTCTTCCAGGTTGAAGGCCTCCAACTTTGCTGCCTCATTTATCAAAATCGGTGAATGGCAGGTAATACCTTTTGAAAAAGAAATGACATGATTCGGACATCTGTTTCGTTACCATTCGTGACATGCGTCCACACAGGCATGGACATGACTAATTTCAGTGTGAATGTCCATCACGTTCTTGGTTAAAAAGACTTGTGACATGAATTTTGCATTAGATTCTTCCCTGATAATATTTGATGGAATGTGTGCAGAGAGCGTCTAAGAATGAAGGTGATTTGATGGCTAAATGTTATTTTATTAAAAAGAAGCTTGTGTGGGAATTCTTGCAAGGGCGTCTGAAATACAAGGTTGAGATTCAATGGAGTGATATAAGTGGAATAAATGCTGTAATGGAGAGGAATCAGCCAGGAATTCTACAAATTGAGGTATTTTCTGTTTTTCCAGGGCTTCAATTTAAGTTTCTCAATTATGGATAGTCCCGTTATAATGCAGTTGAGTTTTCTGCAGCTAAACCAGCCTCCTACCTTCCATGAGGAAATTGATCCGCAGCCGCGGAAACAGGCCATTTGGAAGCTAGCAAAAGACTTCACTGGAAGGCAGGCTTCCATTTTCAGGTGAACATCAATGGTATCATCCACTTGGTCAATAGAAGTTGTATGATCTAATAGGAATCTGTACCTTTTTCATTATAAGGTCTAAAGTTTTCTGCTTATGATTATTCTGTTCTCAGGATGCATTATCTTACGTTTCCTCATAAATACCTTGACAAACACTATGAGAACCTCTTACTTTGCGAACCACGTTTCTTTGAGCTGAGCAAGCAGTCCTTTCCAACTCTGAAAAATCCCTTCTTCCATTCAAATTTGTGTGGCAATCCAGGTTTTGCGTTTGATTACAATCACAGAGGGCAGGATTTCAACCTCAGAATGCAGTTTAATTTTCCGAATTTTCCTTCACATGTAGGCCAGACTCAGCATAGTCAACCTTATGGACATATCAGCCAGACTCAGCATGTGCAACCTTATGGACATAATGACCAGGCGCAGCATAAGCAACTGCATGGACATAAAGGCCTGCCATCTCTTAAGGAGATGCCTACACCAGCATCAGGTAGTGTATTGCTTCCGAACCATCTTTTGTATAAGATTCTAGTTCTGCACAACTAATAACTCCATCTTTGTGGTAACATAGTCATGTGTTTTTCACCTTCAGATAGCTGCAATGTCCTTGAGAATCAAAGGATGTCTTACTGGGGTCAAGGGATGAGCATTTACACAGATGCTTTAGCAAGGAATCAAGGTCTAGTTCCTTCTGTCCAATCAACTCAGGTGCATCCGACTGTTCCTTTCCAAAACTACAACCTAGAAAATCTTGGTCAGGAAGCTGTGATGAATAATAATGCGGCCAAAGCTCTAGACGTCGAAAACCAACTGCTCGGTGACATGCAAGCTGGTAGCTATCATGAGAAGTATCATATGGAAATGGTTGGGTCGCTGAACAAAATGGTCAATCTCCACAAGGAAGTTAGTCCTGAAAGTAAGAAAGCTTCCCAGGAAATTTTATATGGGAAAGACATTAGCGGTGAGGAGAACTTTACTTTTTGTATAGATGAGAACGCAAATTTAATTGGTGGGCAGTTTTATGAGCAGCAGAAAGTTACTTGGATGCCTCGGATTCATCCTGCGAATCCACCGACGCCTAAACAAAGGAACAACTTGCTCTACGACCCTGTCAATAATCCTAACCCTAAAGCGGATAAGTTTGGAAACGTTAATAACTTCAACAACTATTGGAGCTGAGAAGGAATTGGGAATTGTAGATGTAGGCAATGGACCAAAGAATGACAGGATACATGGTATTGCAGTAGATTAGGGCATACTTTCTTTTCTTCCCTTTTCTTTTACTGTTGGATAATGCTAGCAATGTCAAACTGCAAATTTTGTATAGTTGGTGTACTCGAGCAAGCATTTAGTTTTGAAAAGCTTCGGAAAAAATTTTTAATGCTTTCGATTTGCAATGAATTGTTGCTAAATTTTGCAATCCAGCTGCGAATCTTCAAAATCCCATCAATCAGAAGTTGTGAGTGCTTCAAGCTCTAAATTCTTGGTTGCAATTTCCAAAGCTTTAGATATCCACTCCTATGATTCTTCAAAAGAAGAGATTACAGTAATGCAAATCATGCACAATATTATGCATGATTAGCATTACTCAAGTTTATAACCAGTGCTCTGCTCCAATGAAGCGTTGGCTGTAGGCTAGAGGGCTTGGGAGTTGGTGTGTGCCCAAATCTTTCCACCTAAAATTATATTGGCAACTAAGCATTCTTGGAGCTCCAAATGTCACTGGGGCTAACGTACAGGAGAATGAAGAGATCCCCACATCCTGAAGCAATGCCCTTAGCCATCAAAGCATAGCAAATTATGCTTCATTTACTAAGAAAATTTCATTCGAGATTCCTAGCTTGTGTTTTCTGACAGAGAGATTGAACGTTCCATAATCAAGAATAGATGGATTATGATTAAACATAAACTGAAATTGAGAGCATAAAAGAAAAATCATAGACTTATCAGCTGTGAGGTAAAAATGCCACTACCTTGTGATACTACTACATTCACATCCGGGAATTCATCAGAAAGGAAAATAAAAAATTACTCACAGGGATGTCCTAACAATCTCAGGTTTACTGTATGGTGAATGAAAGATTATAGGATGTAACGGAAAACTGAAGGATAACCGTGTTTACCACAACGAAGTTTAAGTAATGGTTCAAGTCTTTATTTGGCTGGGTTTAGCATTTGGTTGTGGAAACAATGGTGTCATTTCCTTTATTTGGCTGGGTTTAGCATTTGGTTGTGGAAACAATGGAGGTTCCTGGCCACTCAATCGACAAAACACTCCTTCAACTGTTTCACTTTTTTCTTTCCCCAATCCACTACATCACAGCCCACCGGAGCAGACTCTGTGTTATTTCTCATGAAGGGTTGATTCTATGAGGATTCACCTGGCTATAGAGGCTGCAACTTGCCTTTACACCAGCATATTATGATATATATTCGGCTGACATTTTCTTTTTACGTCAGTATCTTTAAGACATCTTAAACTTAGAAAATAGTCCTCTCATTAAAGGAATTTGGTAGAATCCGCCTCAGCTCTGTGAAAAATCCCACAACTAAGTGACTTGTCTACTGAATTCCTTTGGCCTAAACAGGTTTTGCTGAAAAAGGGGTGCTGCCACGTTGAAGATTGCCTAGTGTGGTTACATTTATCATGTTTGCAAGGAACGCAATCAAGGAGTCGCCACTAGATATCTGACAACAGCTAGTAAGTTTGCTTGTTTTTATCCGTCCTTAAACAAGATTCTATGTTTGTAAGTAGAATTTTCCTGTTAAGTTGTTCTTTGATAAACGAAAATCCTTCATTCATCAAAAGAAAAATTCCTGTTTTGTTATATAATTTTTGTTATATAATTTTTGGTTTCTGGATACTATATTATGTTGGGATAACGCTGTTAATGAGCAACAACTTGTGCAACCTACTTTAAAAAATAGAATTGTTATTATCAAAAAGCTATAATGATAATTACATTAATCATTAATAAAAATTATACAACTCATGTACTGCCACTATTTATATCATAATTGATGATCTCTTGCCTTACTATTAATGTTTATAAATAAAGGTATTATTTGATAGTAAAGTGTGAGAGTGAAGAGAAGAGAGATTGTCAAGGATCAATAAAAAACAAATGCTATAAAATTCTGACGGCATAAACCTAAAAACCTGACTTGAAGATAAAGATAAATTGTACAACATAAAACATTAACAACTAACAAATAAAAAAATTATTTTTTCTCCCTCATTTTCCCCTTCAATTTATTATTTACATTAAAAAATGATTAAGGTTAAAAAAAGAAAATAAAAATATATTATAATTAGAGTAATCCAAGAAATAACATATTAGCTTCAAATTACTCCACTTAAGGAATTAATGATTGGTTCCCATAAACAGAAACACCTAGTCCCTATTCACACACAACACTTTCTCGCTTACTCCTCCCTGTAAACTCCCATTTGCCCTGTTACTCTCTCAGTAGCTCTGTTTCCCCTGTTTTCCTCCAAAGAGCCAATCTTTGCACATACACTACTCTTTGACCTTTAAAGGTTAGTGTATATGCAATCAAGAACTAACCAAAGAGAATATATGAAGTGGGGTTTTTGTAAAAGTCACCATGGTTGAAAAGCTTGATGGATTCGATTTGAAGGGTGATGGTGGTGGTAAGAATGATGACGGTATTGGTGATGATACATTAGATTGGATGCGTTTGCTATTTGGAGATATTGATGATGAAAATAATGAGATTGTTCTTGAAACAAACCAGATAATTAGAGAAACACCAAAAAAGAGCTATGAGCAGGTTTGAAGATGCTTTCTTTTCTTTCATTTTGATTGCTTTTTATTCAAGAATCATGCTTTTTTCCATTTTCTTTGCTAGTCTTTTGGTTTTGGGATGAGTTTTAGTCTCTTCTTTTGACATTTCTTGGTGCTTTCTTTAATGGTTTCTTGGCATGGGTGATAGTAATTCACATGATTTTCTTGCTCTCTTTGCCTCATTTCTTTGTGTTTCTTGGCTTTTGCATGGAGGGTTTTGCTTCTTTGATGTGTGTGATCTTAGTATATAGTAGTTCACAAGATTTGCTTGCTCTCTTTGCCTCATTTCTTTGTGTTTCTTGGCTTTTGCATGGAGGGTTTTGCTTCTTTGATGCGCGTGATCTTGGTATATAGTAGTTCACAAGATTTGCTTGCTCTCTTTGCCTCATTTCTTTGTGTTTGTTGCTTTTGAGTGTTTGTTAATTGAGTGACATGTGAACATGCATTTCTTTTTTCATGATGATATCATCAGCGCCTTTTATTTTTCTTCCTTTTTTCTTGATGAGGTTTGCTATTTGTAGATTTTATTTTTATTTTTTTAATAAGTTGTCATTTCCTCTTTTTTTATTTAACATAAAATATAATTAATTATTAATTTTATTTTTTTGAATTTGAAAGTGTATATATAATATATTTTGTTCTTTAATGGAAGGGATGGTGGGATTTCAGTATATCTTTGCAATCTTCGTGCAAGATTTGTCTGCTTTTATTTTCTTTCTTTTTGCATGCCAAGTGCTATAATATTGAATTTCATTTTCTGTATTCTTAACAGAATGAGATGGCTAGAAAGCTTTTGCAGTTGAATCCACTTGGATTACAATTCAGTCTGCCACCAAATTGGATGGATTCAACAACAACTCCTAACCATGCTAGAACAATTGAAGCTGGGCTATCCCAAGCATCAAGTGGCCAGAGCATGGATAGCAGTAATTTTGGCCAGAAGTCAATGTCTTCCAGGTTGAAGGCCTCCAACTTTGCTGCCTCATTTATCAAAATCGGTGAATGGCAGGTAATACCTTTTGAAAAAGAAATGACATGATTCGGACATCTGTTTCGTTACCATTCGTGACATGCGTCCACACAGGCATGGACATGACTAATTTCAGTGTGAATGTCCATCACGTTCTTGGTTAAAAAGACTTGTGACATGAATTTTGCATTAGATTCTTCCCTGATAATATTTGATGGAATGTGTGCAGAGAGCGTCTAAGAATGAAGGTGATTTGATGGCTAAATGTTATTTTATTAAAAAGAAGCTTGTGTGGGAATTCTTGCAAGGGCGTCTGAAATACAAGGTTGAGATTCAATGGAGTGATATAAGTGGAATAAATGCTGTAATGGAGAGGAATCAGCCAGGAATTCTACAAATTGAGGTATTTTCTGTTTTTCCAGGGCTTCAATTTAAGTTTCTCAATTATGGATAGTCCCGTTATAATGCAGTTGAGTTTTCTGCAGCTAAACCAGCCTCCTACCTTCCATGAGGAAATTGATCCGCAGCCGCGGAAACAGGCCATTTGGAAGCTAGCAAAAGACTTCACTGGAAGGCAGGCTTCCATTTTCAGGTGAACATCAATGGTATCATCCACTTGGTCAATAGAAGTTGTATGATCTAATAGGAATCTGTACCTTTTTCATTATAAGGTCTAAAGTTTTCTGCTTATGATTATTCTGTTCTCAGGATGCATTATCTTACGTTTCCTCATAAATACCTTGACAAACACTATGAGAACCTCTTACTTTGCGAACCACGTTTCTTTGAGCTGAGCAAGCAGTCTTTTCCAACTCTGAAAAATCCCTTCTTCCATTCAAATTTGTGTGGCAATCCAGGTTTTGCGTTTGATTACAATCACAGAGGGCAGGATTTCAACCTCATAAAGCAGTTTTTTCCGAATTTTCCTTCACATGTAGGCCAGACTCAGCATAGTCAACCTTATGGACATATCAGCCAGACTCAGCATGTGCAACCTTATGGACATAATGACCAGGCGCAGCATAAGCAACTGCATGGACATAAAGGCCTGCCATCTCTTAAGGAGATGCCTACACCAGCATCAGGTAGTGTATTGCTTCCGAACCATCTTTTGTATAAGATTCTAGTTCTGCACAACTAATAACTCCATCTTTGTGGTAACATAGTCATGTGTTTTTCACCTTCAGATAGCTGCAATGTCCTTGAGAATCAAAGGATGTCTTACTGGGGTCAAGGGATGAGCATTTACACAGATGCTTTAGCAAGGAATCAAGGTCTAGTTCCTTCTGTCCAATCAACTCAGGTGCATCCGACTGTTCCTTTCCAAAACTACAACCTAGAAAATCTTGGTCAGGAAGCTGTGATGAATAATAATGCGGCCAAAGCTCTAGACGTCGAAAACCAACTGCTCGGTGACATGCAAGCTGGTAGCTATCATGAGAAGTATCATATGGAAATGGTTGGGTCGCTGAACAAAATGGTCAATCTCCACAAGGAAGTTAGTCCTGAAAGTAAGAAAGCTTCCCAGGAAACTTTATATGGGAAAGACATTAGCGGTGAGGAGAACTTTACTTTTTGTATAGATGAGAACGCAAATTTAATTGGTGGGCAGTTTTATGAGCAGCAGAAAGTTACTTGGATGCCTCGGATTCATCCTGCGAATCCACCGACGCCTAAACAAAGGAACAACTTGCTCTACGACCCTGTCAATAATCCTAACCCTAAAGCGGATAAGTTTGGAAACGTTAATAACTTCAACAACTATTGGAGCTGAGAAGGAATTGGGAATTGTAGATGTAGGCAATGGACCGAAGAATGACAGGATACATGGTATTGCATTAGATTAGGGCATACTTTCTTTTCTTCCCTTTTCTTTTACTGTTGGATAATGCTAGCAATGTCAAACTGCAAATTTTGTATAGTTGGTGTACTCGAGCAAGCATTTAGTTTTGAAAAGCTTCGGAAAAAATTTTTAATGCTTTCGATTTGCAATGAATTGTTGCTAAATTTTGCAATCCAGCTGCGAATCTTCAAAATCCCATCAATCAGAAGTTGTGAGTGCTTCAAGCTCTAAATTCTTGGTTGCAATTTCCAAAGCTTTAGATATCCACTCCTATGATTCTTCAAAAGAAGAGATTACAGTAATGCAAATCATGCACAATATTATGCATGATTAGCATTACTCAAGTTTATAACCAGTGCTCTGCTCCAATGAAGCGTTGGCTGTAGGCTAGAGGGCTTGGGAGTTGGTGTGTGCCCAAATCTTTCCACCTAAAATTATATTGGCAACTAAGCATTCTTGGAGCTCCAAATGTCACTGGGGCTAACGTACAGGAGAATGAAGAGATCCCCACATCCTGAAGCAATGCCCTTAGCCATCAAAGCATAGCAAATTATGCTTCATTTACTAAGAAAATTTCATTCGAGATTCCTAGCTTGTGTTTTCTGACAGAGAGATTGAACGTTCCATAATCAAGAATAGATGGATTATGATTAAACATAAACTGAAATTGAGAGCATAAAAGAAAAATCATAGACTTATCAGCTGTGAGGTAAAAATGCCACTACCTTGTGATACTACTACATTCACATCCGGGAATTCATCAGAAAGGAAAATAAAAAATTACTCACAGGGATGTCCTAACAATCTCAGGTTTACTGTATGGTGAATGAAAGATTATAGGATGTAACGGAAAACTGAAGGATAACCGTGTTTACCACAACGAAGTTTAAGTAATGGTTCAAGTCTTTATTTGGCTGGGTTTAGCATTTGGTTGTGGAAACAATGGAGGTTCCTGGCCACTCAATCGACAACACACTCTTTCAACTGTTTCACTTTTTTCTTTCCCCAATCCACTACATCACAGCCCACCGGAGCAGACTCTGTGTTATTTCTCATGAAGGGTTGATTCTATGAGGATTCACCTGGCTATAGAGGCTGCAACTTGCCTTTACACCAGCATATTATGATATATATTCGGCTGACATTTTCTTTTTACGTCAGTATCTTTAAGACATCTTAAACTTAGAAAATAGTCCTCTCATTAAAGGAATTTGGTAGAATCCGCCTCAGCTCTGTGAAAAATCCCACAACTAAGTGACTTGTCTACTGAATTCCTTTGGCCTAAACAGGTTTTGCTGAAAAAGGGGTGCTGCCACGTTGAAGATTGCCTAGTGTGGTTACATTTATCATGTTTGCAAGGAACGCAATCAAGGAGTCGCCACTAGATATCTGACAACAGCTAGTAAGTTTGCTTGTTTTTATCCGTCCTTAAACAAGATTCTATGTTTGTAAGTAGAATTTTCCTGTTAAGTTGTTCTTTGATAAACGAAAATCCTTCATTCATCAAAAGAAAAATTCCTGTTTTGTTATATAATTTTTGTTATATAATTTTTGGTTTCTGGATACTATATTATGTTGGGATAACGCTGTTAATGAGCAACAACTTGTGCAACCTACTTTAAAAAATAGAATTGTTATTATCAAAAAGCTATAATGATAATTACATTAATCATTAATAAAAATTATACAACTCATGTACTGCCACTATTTATATCATAATTGATGATCTCTTGCCTTACTATTAATGTTTATAAATAAAGGTATTATTTGATAGTAAAGTGTGAGAGTGAAGAGAAGAGAGATTGTCAAGGACAGCAGCCCTGTTGCCATTATAGCAATGTATGTAAGCTCGAAGTTGAGTTTGAGTGGATGTAATCCTTTTACTTTATATATTTGTTTTGTATTCTTTTTTTATGAAAGTATTTGAAAGAAAAATATTTATGAGAAGAAGTAAGATAGAAGATGAGAGACAATAAATATTGTATTGAATTTATTAGTCTAGAATGAATAATATTGATTGCATACATTCCATGCAATCGTTATATATATATATATATATATATATATATATATATATAAAAAAAATAAAGAAATAGAATTCCAAACTTATAGTATGAAATCATGCTATGATTTGTTAACATAATAATAGAATAACTAATTCCTCGAGACTAGGATAATAGCTTATTATTAGCATGATAATTAGAAATAATAGAAACAAAAAGATTTGTTGACAACTCCTTCTTTGACAGCTCCATAAAATAATCTTCAACATTTTATCTCTAATAATATAGACCTTTTCTATGGATATAGGTGGTTTGATAAATCACATTAAATATTATATTAGTATATTTAGCTTTCTATAAATAATTATAAGTACATCACTAGTCCCGGATTCCCCAACATATTAGATATCTAATGATGCAAGGGCTAAAGTGGGATTTTGATGGATTTTCAGTGCTAGCATTAGCTAAATTTGAGATTTTTTACACATACGACATAGACTACATTAACTATATATATTTATCAATGACTTTCAAAGGTCCTGTAATAACGGTCTTAAATCTAATACACTCTAATAAAACTTTATTATGAACAAACATTTCAATAATTAAAGTTGACTATTACTGTGGTGGTTTCTGCACATAGTTTTATGTGGTGGTTTCTGCACATAGTTTTATTTGACTATGTGAATTTTTTTTCTTAAGAAACAAAGAATAATAAATAAAGAAAGGCAATACCTTAAGATGAGCGAAATATATAGAATTTATTCAAGTAAGAATATATAGAATAACTTTGAAGACAAGCGTGTTTTGGACATGGTTTTGAGTAAAAACAATAAACAAAAAATATATCATATAAAAGTTTTCATTTTTAAGTTTCTTTAATGCCTTATATTATTGATGTTCTCAACGCAATTTGAAAATTCAACCCACATGTCATCATCACATGACTATAAAGTTCAATGCCATAGTCAATATAAAAAATTACAGGGAGAGTTGATGGCAAAAATATGATCAAAGAAAGCATTCGTATACATTCACAAGGGATTTCTTCTTTGTTTTCATCCCTTATTCTCTGATTCATTTTCAATTACATTTCTTATACCTATAATCCCACAAATTAGAGAGGATGTATGTTAAGACAAAGTCTTGTTTCTAGCTCTTTGTGCTTTTGTTGTTATTCATTTACCATAGGATTTGCTTCTGAATTAGAGATGACACCCTTTTAGATGGCCAATCTCTCTCTATAAACCAAACTCTAATATCTCAAAATAGTATTTTTGAACTCGGTTTCTTCAAGCCAACTACTTCTTTAAACATTTATCTCAGAATATGGTATAAGAACTTCGCAAATAAGATGATTGTTTGGGTAGCAAATAGAGAGAGCCCTTTCACCAACCCTGCTTCATCGAAGCTTGAATTGCCATCTAATGACAGTCTTATTGTGATGGTCTGAATCTCCAATTCATAACTAGCAACATAGGAGCAATGTTAAAAAAATATTTTATATATGCTAAGCTTCAAAATAGACATATAAAAAAAAAGTTATTTAAAAATACACAGTATTATAATCTTTGAAAATATTATATTATTCAAAACTAATAAAACTAAATGATAGTTCAAAACTTCTCATCAATAATTAAAATAAAAAACAATAATCTATAATACTTATTACATTGTCAAAAATCCAAACTTAATTAAAATATGATAATAGTAGAATATCTAAAATATCAAATCAAAACTAAAAGGAAAACCTCGCAAAATAAATAAGACATGCCAACCAAAACTGAAAAAGCAGAAACACTCAACAAAGTTCACATACTATCATAAAATAAGAACCTAAAATAATATTAAAAATGAGAGGTGAGTTCAACCTAGTAAGGAACTAACATTTAATATTCATTTAAGATATTTTAGATATTAATAGTTTGCAAGTCGATTTATCTTGATATACATATACATACTAAATATATTATCATAAAGTAGTGGAATACATGTCAGAGATCAGATGACACCTAAAAATAACAAATGTGGGATGATTAGTCGCCACATGTTGATGTCTCTCTCACTAGTTAGGTGTATAGAGTAGTCGCCACATGACTCACTACTCTTCATTAGCATGGAGTTACTGACAAATCCTATATCAAGGTATAATAGATATTCATAGAATCATTAAAAAAGCATATATCGTACCAAATAGAATTTAGTTCTATAAATTGCGAGTTGCATTCAAGAATAAATGAATACTCGAAAAATAAAGCAAAATATAAAAATATTCAAGAAATTAATTAATTATACTCATCGTATAATAAATATACATATTTATTTATATTATATGCGTATAAAAAATTATCTCACTCACCCAGAAAAATATAGCTTAAAAGAAATATCAGATAAAATACCCAAAACATTTATTGAGGATAGTTAGAAGAACTTACAATAAAAATATAAAATATACTTAAAAGCAACTCAAAACAACACAAATAAAATATTTCAATGTATAAAAGAAAACTAGGTTTGGTCTCCTAGGTTTAGGGACTAAAATGATAATTATCCAAAATAGGGACTAAAATGTAATTTTATCAAAACTAGACCAAAATGTAAATACATAACCATACTAAAATTTCACCCATAAACCATCATTAATTCAGTCCAGAATGAAATAGGGACCAAACTGTAATTTTTTAAAGTTTAGGGACTAAAATGTAAATTCCTAAAATTAAGGGACCAAACTAAAAATATTCCAAATAAATTATCAAACCGAGATTCATTATCCTTAACCTCATAATAACACTGTCCAAAATATCAAAATACATTTAGGGATCAAATTATAATTTTTTTAAAGTTTAGAAACTAAACTGAAATTTTCATAAATTAAGGTCCAAAAAAAATTTAGTTATCTTCGACCTCAAGATCATTTTATCCAGATTTTTTAGTAAGATTGAAATAAATTTCTTAATTTATAAAAATCAATTTAAACAAGTTAACTCAGATATCCTTATTTCCAATAATATACTAATTAATTATTTAACATTAAACTTTTAATTAATAATTATAAATTAATCTTAACAACATAAATATGAAAAAAAAATATTATTTTCTATTTCTATTTTTTTTTTAATTAAAAATTTAAAATTTAAAATTAAATTTTTTTATTTAAAAAGAGAAGAAAAGGGATTCTTTTGAAATTTTTTTTATATATACTTCGATTAATTTAAGTTTGGCTTGGTATCCAGTTTCGGCTTTACACTTGTCCTGCTGAAAAATTTCACAGAAACAGTTTGGTCAACAGCTCTTGCATCTTCGGTGCCGAAAACTAGTAAAGCAGAAGCAGTAGTTCTTGATGATGGAAACTTTGTCGTAAGAGATGGCTCAAATCCATCTACCATATACTGACAGAGTTTTGATTATCCAACTGACACATGACTACCTGGTGGAAAGCTTGGAATCACAAGCACACTGGGCAAGTGCAGCGGCTTACTTCCTGGAAAAACCCAGAAGATCCTGCACCAGGTATGTTCTCGATTGGGATCGACCCCAATGGAAGTATTCAGTTTTTCATAGAGAGGAACAGGTCACACAGGTATTGGAGCAGTGGTGATTGGAATGGAGAAGGATTTACCTTGGTGCCTGAGATGAGATTGAACTATATTTTCAATTATAGTCATGTATCAAATGAAAATGAAAGCTATTTCACCTATTCTTTGTACAATACCTCTTTTCTTTCAAGAACCGTGATTGATGTTTCAGGACAGATCAAACAATTCAGTTCTTTGGGAGATTTTAGGGATTGGTTTCTTTTTTGGTCTCAACCAAAAGACGAAGCTGATGTTTATGGTTTATGCAGGGCTTTTGGAGTCTTTCATGTAAATTCATCACCTCCTTGTGGATGTCTCATTGGTTTTGGACCATTTGTACAAAATGATTGGTCAAGCGGTTGCCTTAGGATGTCTCCTTTGCATTGTCAACATAGGAAAAATATTGCAGTGTCAAATGATGGGTTTTTAAAGATGTCGAATGTAACATAACAAGGAAATTCAAAAGCATATCAGAAAGTGAGGTATGAAAGATGCAAATTGGATTGCATTGAAAATTGTTCTTGCATGGCTTATGCCTATAATGATAATAATGGTGAGTGTCTTTTATGGGATGGAGCTCTTATAAACTTACAACAGGCAGAGGTTGCTGGTGGCAGGACTGAAGCTGAAATTTACATCAGATTTGCTGCTTCTGAGCTTGAACTTGAGACTGGTAGTGGGAGTAGCCGAATAGGTGTGGTAAGAAGGTTGTATCTATATAGCCATAAATGATCCAATAAATGTTGAGCAACTATTTTTCACAAAATAAGGTGTAGTCTTTCCAGATAAAAGCGTGGACGCCATGTTCCTACATAACCTATCTTTCCATTTTTTTCTAATTCAAAAAAGCTTTTAATTGTAAATGTGTTTACAAGTAGGTAATATCAGAAGGACAATAAGGGTAACCTTGGCTGTGGCTGCTCCAGTAACTCTGATTACCTTAGGCCTTTTCATATACTTCAGCTGTCTGCGCAAGGGAAAGCTCATACACAAAGGTACACCCTGTTCTTGCTTTAATTTCTGTTGTCTCCTGGTAGACTTAATTAACTCTCAAGTTACTGGTGATGAAAAGTGAGAAAAAGCCCTGATTTGTAATTATGTGTTAGCTATGCAGATAGTAAGGTTTATTTTACTGGAGTTTTATATATATATATATATATATATATATATATATTTGAAATAGTGACTTTTTGTGAAAAAAATTACAGAAATATGTTTTTATGATTTTCATGAACTTGTTTCCCAGTCTACCATTAAACTTAATTTGTTTATTGAAAATAAAATTTTCACCTTATAAAGTTGTATAAAATATTTTTGGGGCACTAATCTACTTACAATATCATGCAATAATTTTAACCACCACTATCTTGCAGCTAGGACCTCCGCTGAAACTGTTAACACAATGGCTGCTACCATACTTGTTGCTACTGCTGCCATCACCATACTGCTATCACCACCATCACCTTATCACTCCTTCACCACCACCACCACCACCACCCCCCTCCATTCCCACCCCAACCTTTACCACCACTACAACTATCGCATCACCATAAAATATCATCATCATTCTCGTAACTTTGTATTTTTTATATTATTACTTGCCATAAAATTTTATCCATATAAAGTTATAAGAGCGTGACTGTGTTCAACAAAGTGATTGTGTTCAGTCATTTTTAATTTTTTTCTTAAACAGGGAAGGAACATGCAAGCCACAATATATTGCTCTTTGATTTTGATACCGATCCTAGCTCAACAAGCAATGAATCTAGCACTGTTGACAATGGGGAGAAAAGATGGAATAGAAGTGTAGAATTGCCATTATTCAGTTATGGGAGCGTATTAGTTGCAACTGGACAATTCTCGAATAAGCTTGCAGAGGGAGGATTTGGATCTGTTTACAAGGTAAGTTACGTTTAAATGAGAAATACTAATTGTTCAAATATTTTAAGAAAAATGTTAAAATAGTTTGAATGAGCTTTCAGAATGACTTTTGGTTCATTTATTAGGGCAAATTACCCATGGGACTGGAAATAGCAGTTAAGAGGCTTTCAGAAAAATCTGGGCAGGGGCCTGAGGAGTTCAGAAATGAGACAATTCTAATCGCCAAACTCCAGCTCCGGAATCTTGTCAGGCTATTAGAATATGAACAGAGGAATGTGAGATGAAGCTTGGCTCTGTTACTTTAGCCATACGTCAATGTATTATATTTATAGATATACACTGCAACTATAAGTTGGTAAAATACAAAACAAACTCATTCTAAAGAGAGGGCACAATATTAGGAGACTCGGTCAAATTGCTAACAAAATGGATATTGGAATCTGTTGCTGCTGCATATCCGGTTGCTGCACATCATGCTGTTGCCTTTCTCCTAAAGTATCTGATGATCTAAGGATGAGAAAATGCTAATCTATGAGTACATGCCAAATAAAAGCTTGGATTTCTTTCTCTTTGGTCAGCATTTTCTTGCATTAGCTTTCCAAATGCTTCAAGAAATTTATATCAGGTTTATGTATAAAATATAAATAGATGCAAACAGAGGACAAATCTTAGATTGGGGTACACGGATTCGGATAATCGAAGGAATTGCTCCAGGCCTTCTGTATCTACATCGATATTCACGGTTACGAATCATTCACAGGGATTTAAAACCTAGCAACATTCTATTAGACAATGAAATGAATCCAAAAATGTCTGATTTCGGGATGGCTCGGATTTTCAGAGGCAACCAAACTCAAGCAAACACCAACAAGATCGTTGGAACATAGTAAGTTTCTTGAATTCCACTTTCCAGTACCAGCTACTCTTAACATGATCCGCACTGACCTTTCCAGTTGTTAGTGGCTATATGTCCCCTAAATATGCTATGGAGGGCCTCTTCTCAATAAAATCTGACGTGTTTAGCTTCGGGGTGCTGGTACTTGAGATTGTGAACGGCAAGAAGAATACTAGTTTCTACCACAGCGACTCCCTCAATCTTCTTGGACGTGGGGAGCTTTCATACACTCTCATTTCTTTTTCTTCCAGCTTGATTTGTATTTGACTACTTTCCTAGTCTCCACACTAATGATGCAGCATTTGTGTTGTTATACCATAGGCATGGAAGTTATGGAATTCTAATAAAGTTTTGGACTTGATAGATCCAATCCTGGGAGACCCTCCTTCAACTATTACGCCGTTGAGATACATAAACATAGGACTTCTTTGTGTCCAAGAAAGTCCTGCTGACCGGCATACAATGTCTGATGTCATATCCATGATCGTAAACGAACACGTAGCTCTCCCATAACCTAAGCAGCCTGCTTTTGTTACAGGCAGAAACGTGGCAGAACCAAGGTCATTGATGAGCTCTGTCGGCGTACCTTCCGTGAATAACGTGACAATAACGAGAGATGTCAGATAATTTTTTCTTTTGATACCAAGATATCATTGGATTTATAATGATAGACTACTCCAATCCCAATGCGCGGTGTGATTCGATTTTTTTCTTGTTTTTTTTTTCATCAAGAGGTTTAGATTAGAAATTGTTCCATTTTGTGGTTTTTTTTGCAGATATTTAGAAATTGAAGTCAAAGGCTATTGATACCAATTTGACTGCTTTATGGATCCCATTAATCACAAGCTGTTAAGAATCTTTGGCAAAAGAGAGAACTATTTGGTTGCCTTTCTTAGGTCAGTGCATATGTTTGAAATGCATTTTTAGGGTACATTCTGCTCTTTGTATGGCTCAACCTGCCCTGGAACTTATAGAAATATATTAAAAACTCATCTTCCTTTTAGTACAAATTCATCTTATAATACCACATAATTAGCCCGTCAGATGTTGATAAATCAACTGCAATGGAGACTAGATGTTGCTTATATCTATCAGAATTCAGACTAGATGTTGTATCCAAGGTTAGAAAAGCTCACCTGCAATGGAGACTGCAGGAAATCCCTGTAACGAAGTTGGCATAAGAGATTAAAGCATTAGCGAGAATGGCATGGGAAGAAAAGAAAGTGATCGTCCCCTTCTACCTGCAACTAAATGCTAGTTCTTATTTTTATTTAAAAGAAAAGGCAATGTGGTCAGATTATAAAGCTGTCCCTTTAGCTGAAGGCTTGAAGCAGTTGAGTAGGTCAAATAGGCCCGACAGGCCAACACTGACAAAGCCTGTCCAATACCTTCCTTCCTTCCTTCCAAGCAGCTCGTCACCCTGATTGCATAGAGGGCCTAAATAAGAGGTTTATCAGCTAATACATTTATCAATGACTTTGAAAAGTCCTATAATAATGGTCCTATATTTTCACAAAATATAACTTTATTATGAACAAGCATTTCAGACTACTACTGTGGTTGTTTCTGCCCGTGGTTTTATTTGACTATGTGAATAATTTTTCTTAAGAAACAAAGAATAATAAATAAATAGAAGGCAATACCTTAAGATGAGCCAAATATATAGAATTTATTCATGCAAAAATATATAGAATAACTTTGAAGATAAGTGTGTTTTGGTCATGGTTTTTTCTATTTTTCTATAGATGGAAATAACTATAATTTGAACACTTGTTTCTTCAATTCTTTTCAAAAAAATAAATTTAAGTAAAAACAATAAACAAAAAATATACCATATAAAAGCTTTCATTTTTAAGTTTCTTTAATGCCTCATATTATTGATGTTCTCAACGTAATTTGACAATTCAACCCACATGTCGTCATCACATGACTACAAATTTCAATGCCATAGTCATCCCCGTGCACATTTAACACTGTAACACATAGCCTCTAATTGGAGGGGATAGCGAGAACAGAAAAGTCCAAGTCAATGTGGAAAATTATTGACAAGAGATCGAAAGCATTATCATATAGTCGATGAATTCACAAGGGATTTCTAGGTTTTTTCCCCTTCCTCCTTCTCTGATTCATGCTCAGTCATAGCTCTTTCACCCCTAATCCCACGAATTAGAGAGGATGTCATGTTAAGACAAAGCCACGTTTTTTGCTCTTTGTGCTGTTGTTGCTATTCGTTTCCCATAGGACTTGCTTCTCCATTGTAGGTGATACCCTTTTGGTTGCCAATCTCTCTCTGCGAGCCGGACACTAATATCTCAAAACGGCACTTTTGAACTCGGTTTCTTCAAGCCAGGCACTTCTGTAAACATTTACCTGGGAATATGGTATAACAACTTCGCAAATAAGATGATTGTTTGGGTAGCAAATAGGGAGAGCCCTTCAAACGACCCAGCTTCATCGAAGCTTGAATTGTCAGCTGATGGCAATCTTGTCTTGCTGACGAATTTCACCAAAACAATTTGGTCAACAGCTCTTGCATCTTCAATGTCGAATACTAGTACAGCAGAAGCAGTGATTCTTGATGATGGAAACTTTGTCGTAAGAGATGGCTCAAATCCACCTACCATATAGTGGCAGAGTTTCGATTATCCAACTGACACATGGCTACCTAGTGGAAAGCTTGGAATCAACAAGCACACTGGGCAGGTGCAGCGGCTTATTTCCTGGAAAAACTCAGAAGATCCTGCACCAGGTATGTTCTCGATTGGGATCGACCCAAATGGAAGTAGTCAGTTTTTCATAGAGTGGAACAGGTCACACAGGTATTGGAGCAGTGGTGATTGGGATGGAGAAAGATTTACCATGGTGCCTGAGATGAGATTGAACTATATTTTCAATTTTAGTTATGTATCAAATGAAAATGAAAGCTATTTCACCTATTCCGTGTACAATTCCTCAATTCTTTCAAGAACCGTGATTGGTGTTTCAGGACAGATCAGACAGCTCACTTGGTTGGAAGGTGTTTGGAATTGGTTTCTTTTTTGGTCTCAACCAAGAGACCAAGCTGGTGTTTATGGTTTATGTGGGGCTTTTGGAGTCTTTAATGAAAATTCATCCAGCTATGATTGTGAATGCCTGAAAGGTTTTAAACCATTAGTGCAAAATGATTGGTCAAGTGGTTGTGTTAGGAAATCTCCTTTGCAGTGTGAAAATAAGAGTTTTCAGATCGACTTTTTGTGCAAAAAAACCATTAGTGCAAAAAAACAATTGTTTGAAAGAGCTTTCAGATCGACTTTTTGTTCGTTGATTAGGGCAAATTAGGTTCATTTAATAGGGCAAATTACCCACGGGACTGGAAATAGCAGTGAAGAGGCTTTCAGAAAGATCTGTGCAGGGGCTTGAGGAGTTCAGAAATGAGACAACTCTAATCGCCAAACTCCAGCACCGGAATCTTGTCCGGCTACTTGGTTCCTGTATTGAACGGGATGAGAAAATGCTAATCTATGAGTACCTGCCAAATAAAAGCTTGGATTTCTTTCTCTTTGGTCAGCATTTTCTTGCATTAACTTTCATTAACTTTCCAAATGCTTCAAGAAATTTATATCAGATTTGTGTGTAAACTATAAACAGATGCAAACAGAGGACAAATCTTAGATTGGGGTAAACGGATTCGGATAATCGAAGGAATTGCTCAAGGCCTTCTGTATCTACATAGATACTCACGGTTACGAATCATTCACAGGGATTTAAAACCTAGCAACATTTTAGACAGTGAAATGAATCCAAAAATATCCGATTTCGGGATGGCTCGAATTTTCGGAGGCAATGAAACTCAAGCAAACACCAACAGGATCGTTGGAACATAGTTTCTTGAATTCCACTTTCCAGTACCAGCTACTCTTAACATGATCTGCGCTGACCTTTCCAATTTTTAGTGCATGCAGAAACATGGCAGAACAAAGACGATTGATGAGCTCTTCTGGCGTACCTTCCGCGAATAATGTGACAATAACAGTGATAGATGGGAGATAGTTTTTTCATCAAGAGGTCTAAAGGACATGAAGCTACTTCAATATCAGAGCGAGGAAGCTATGAGTATGCAGCTTAGATCAGGCTTATTTGTATAAGTTCTCCGATTTGAATTGTACAATAGTTTGTTTCAGTTTTTCCTATTATTCTCGTTTTATTGAAACATGAACAACATCAAATCAAGTATTCATAGAACACATTTAATTCAGATCTTAAATATACTAAAAACTCATTTTCCTTTTAGTACAAATTCATCTTATAATACCACATAATTAGCCCGTCAGATGTTGATAACTCGACTGTTGCCTGTGCACCAAACACAATCTTCAAGACACCAATTGCTTATATCTATCAAGATTCAGACTAGATGTTGTTGCCAAGGTTAGAAAAACTCTCCTGCAACGGAGACTGCAGGAAATCCCTGTAACCAAGCTAGCATAAGAGGTAAAGCAGCAACAAGAATAGCATGGGAAGAAAAGAAAGTGATCGTCCCCTTCCACCTGCAACTAAATGCTAGTACTTATTTTTATGGCAAAGAAAAGGCAAAGTGGTCAGATTATAAAGCTGTCCCTTTAGCTGAAGGCTTTGAAGCAGTTGAGTGGGCTAAATAGGCCCAACAGGCCAACATGGACACAACCAATCCAACACCTTCCTTCCTTCATTCCTTCCTTTCAAGCGGCTCGTCACCTCGATTGCATAGAGGGCCTGGATAACAGGTTTTGCTGAAGATTGCCTGGTGTAGTTACATTTATTAAGGAACAAAATTAAGGAGTTGCAACTAGAAATTTGACAATACTAAGTCTGTTTGCTTGTTCTTGTCTTTCCTTATACAGCGATAGATGGGAGATAATTTTTCATCAAGAGGTCTAGAGGACATGAAGCTACTTCATAGAGATCTAAAGAATAAAGGCGATAGATGGGAGATAATTTTTCATCAAGAGGTCTAGAGGACATGAAGCTACTTCATAGAGATCTGAAGAATAAAGACTTTGGATTATTAATTTGCCAGTGGTCTTCTTAGATTTGAGAAATCAGAAGAAATTATTTAGTTTTTATTAAGGCACAGCCGAATTAATATATAGTTTATCTTCGATTTTAAATAGATTATCGATTTAACTAAAATATAATAAATCGAATTTCATCTATACTGGTGATAATGAACTCATGATATTTGGATGTAAACAATTACAAATCATTAATTCCGTTGCTATTTTCTATTATTAGTTTTTATAAATGCAATACATACATTTCTTTTTCCTGTATATAATCATTAACTTTTCAGGGTTTACTGAAGGCCAAAAGAAGCACTGTGAACAGTCCTCAGAAGACATCCTTTTATTATGCATCGTTTTATCAACTTTTTGGCATCTTTTTTTACTAACAAAACACACACAAATGCCCTCCTTTAGACTCACCAAAATAATGAAGGCTTCTTCAAAAATAGAGCTTTCGTGGTCATAAACATTGTCCCACGAGCTGGCATTGTCTTTTTAGGTCAATATCTTAAGGAGGAGATCTTAAACTTATACAAGATTCTCCCTGTCTGTGAGTAGAACTTGATTTCCTGTTAAGTCGTTCTTTGATAAATGAAAATCGCTCATTCATCAAAAAAGACATTCTGTCTGATGGGTTTTATACAATTGATTTTTTTATATGTTAGCCTTACTTAGATGGTATTTGGATGCTTTATTATATATTTGATAATGCAGAAGCTAAAATGGGATTTTGATGGATTCTCCGTATTGACATCAGCTAAATTTGACAGTAAATTGCTTTTCAAAAGAAAGAAAAGAATAACTTGTAATGATAAAGGAAGTGCTGTTGACGTGCATTTTCTTAGCATGCTTGACCGGGAAACATACGTGCCGTTCTGCATTTTCCTTCCTGCTATATTTAAGATATATTCCACGTAAAGTTTTATTCAAAGGTGAGTGTGTGATGGGTTGGTCCTATTTTGATGGAGATAGTTTTGGACTTCCGCAAATATTTATTTTAGTATATCGACAGC
>NW_011499926.1:0-6239 GCF_000495115.2 Populus euphratica | reverse complement strand
ATATATATAATAGATTATGAAATATAAAAGAATTATGATTCATAACTGATTTAAAATTTAAATCACCAATTTTTTTTAAAGAATTTTAGAAAGATTTATCTTCTTATAAATTTCTCACCAAATATGGCGTAGACTACATGTATTCATCTTTGACTTTGAAATGGACTATAATTAATAATAGTCCTAAATCCTAAATATTATATGCACCCAAAGAATAGAATGAAACATTATTATTAACAGACATTTCAAGTCTACTATTACTGTGGTTGTCTAGTGAAAAAAATCCTCTTAAAAAACAAACAAAGAGTAATAAATTAAAATAGGCAATGAGAAAAATAAAATTAATAGTTTTTTTAAGTGTTTTTTTATTTGAAATGCACCAATATAATATTTTTTATTTTTTAAAATTTATTTTGGATACTAAGTCGACATTAAAATAACAAAAAAATATTAAAAAAGTTAATTTCAAGCAAAAAAAAATTAAATTTTGAAAACATTATTATTCAGCTTTAGGAACAAACATGCACCTCATTATTGAACACCTTCCTCAATACATTTTTTAAAATAGAATAAAAACACTCAAGAGCACCAATGATTTTTTTTCAAAAAAAAATAAAAACTAATAGCATATAATACACAAAGAGAGAACTATTTGGTTGCCTTTCTTAGGTCAGTGCATATGTTTGAAATGCATTTTTAGGGTACATTCTGCTCTTTGTATGGCTCAACCTGCCCTGGAACTTATAGAAATATATTAAAAACTCATCTTCCTTTTAGTACAAATTCATCTTATAATACCACATAATTAGCCCGTCAGATGTTGATAAATCAACTGCAATGGAGACTAGATGTTGCTTATATCTATCAGAATTCAGACTAGATGTTGTATCCAAGGTTAGAAAAGCTCACCTGCAATGGAGACTGCAGGAAATCCCTGTAACGAAGTTGGCATAAGAGATTAAAGCATTAGCGAGAATGGCATGGGAAGAAAAGAAAGTGATCGTCCCCTTCTACCTGCAACTAAATGCTAGTTCTTATTTTTATTTAAAAGAAAAGGCAATGTGGTCAGATTATAAAGCTGTCCCTTTAGCTGAAGGCTTGAAGCAGTTGAGTAGGTCAAATAGGCCCGACAGGCCAACACTGACAAAGCCTGTCCAATACCTTCCTTCCTTCCTTCCAAGCAGCTCGTCACCCTGATTGCATAGAGGGCCTAAATAAGAGGTTTATCAGCTAATACATTTATCAATGACTTTGAAAAGTCCTATAATAATGGTCCTATATTTTCACAAAATATAACTTTATTATGAACAAGCATTTCAGACTACTACTGTGGTTGTTTCTGCCCGTGGTTTTATTTGACTATGTGAATAATTTTTCTTAAGAAACAAAGAATAATAAATAAATAGAAGGCAATACCTTAAGATGAGCCAAATATATAGAATTTATTCATGCAAAAATATATAGAATAACTTTGAAGATAAGTGTGTTTTGGTCATGGTTTTTTCTATTTTTCTATAGATGGAAATAACTATAATTTGAACACTTGTTTCTTCAATTCTTTTCAAAAAAATAAATTTAAGTAAAAACAATAAACAAAAAATATACCATATAAAAGCTTTCATTTTTAAGTTTCTTTAATGCCTCATATTATTGATGTTCTCAACGTAATTTGACAATTCAACCCACATGTCGTCATCACATGACTACAAATTTCAATGCCATAGTCATTGTGAAAAATTGCAGGGAGAGCTGGTAGCAACAATATAATCAAAGAAAGCATTCGTATACTTGTTGAATTCACAAGGGATTTCTAGGTTTTTTCCCCTTCCTCCTTCTCTGATTCATGCTCAGTCATAGCTCTTTCACCCTTAATCTCACGAATTAGAGAGGATGTGTGTTAAGACAAAGCCACGTTTTTTGCTCTTTGTGCTGTTGTTGCTATTTGTTTCCCATAGGACTTGCTTCTCCATTGTAGGTGATACCCTTTTGGTTGCCAATCTCTCTCTGCGAGCCGGACACTAATATCTCAAAACGGCACTTTTGAACTCGGTTTCTTCAAGCCAGGCACTTCTGTAAACATTTACCTGGGAATATGGTATAACAACTTCGCAAATAAGATGATTGTTTGGGTAGCAAATAGGGAGAGCCCTTCAAACGACCCAGCTTCATCGAAGCTTGAATTGTCAGCTGATGGCAATCTTGTCTTGCTGACGAATTTCACCAAAACAATTTGGTCAACAGCTCTTGCATCTTCAATGTCGAATACTAGTACAGCAGAAGCAGTACTTCTTGACGATGGAAACTTTGTCGTAAGAGATGGCTCAAATCCAGCTACCATATATTGGCAGAGTTTCGATTATCCAACTGACACATGGCTACCTGGTGGAAAGCTTGGAATCAACAAGCACACTGGGCAGGTGCAGCGGCTTATTTCCTGGAAAAACTCAGAAGATCCTGCACCAGGTATGTTCTCGATTGGGATCGACCCAAATGGAAGTAGTCAGTTTTTCATAGAGTGGAACAGGTCACACAGGTATTGGAGCAGTGGTGATTGGGATGGAGAAAGATTTACCATGGTGCCTGAGATGAGATTGAACTATATTTTCAATTTTAGTTATGTATCAAATGAAAATGAAAGCTATTTCACCTATTCCGTGTACAATTCCTCAATTCTTTCAAGAACCGTGATTGGTGTTTCAGGACAGATCAGACAGCTCACTTGGTTGGAAGGTGTTTGGAATTGGTTTCTTTTTTGGTCTCAACCAAGAGACCAAGCTGGTGTTTATGGTTTATGTGGGGCTTTTGGAGTCTTTAATGAAAATTCATCCAGCTATGATTGTGAATGCCTGAAAGGTTTTAAACCATTAGTGCAAAATGATTGGTCAAGTGGTTGTGTTAGGAAATCTCCTTTGCAGTGTGAAAATAAGAAGTGTTGGAAAGGAAGATGGATTCCTAAAGATTTCGAATCTGACATTACCTGCAAATTCAAAAACATATCAGAAAGAGAGTGCTGAAAGATGTAGATTGGATTGCATGGAAATTTGTTCTTGCGTGGCTTATGCCTATAATAATAACAGTGGGTGTTCTTTATGGGAAGGAGATCTTATAAACTTACAACATTCAGGGGTTGCTGATGGCCGGGCTGGATCAGAAATTTACATCAGAGTTGCTGCTTCTGAGCTCGAACTACAGATTGGTAATGGCAATCCCGGAACAGGTATGACTTTGTACATATAGACAGTATGATCCAATAAATGACGACAAACCATTTTTGACAAAATCACGGTCTTGTATTTTCAGATAAAAACGCGGACGCAGTGTTCCCTGTCGAAAAAAGTGAGATACATAACCTATCTTTCCATTTTTTCTACAATAAAAAAACTTCTTAATCCATTGTACAGGTTTTGGTTTATGATTTGGTAATATTTGATCTCTATTTACATGTAGGTAATATCAAAAGGACAATACGGACAACCTTGGCTGTGGCTATTCCAACTACTCTGATTACCTTCGGCCTCTTCATGTACTTCAGATGTCTGCGCAAAGGGAAGCTCATACACAGAGGTACATCCTGGTTCTTTCTTTAATTTCTGTTGTCTGCTGGTAGACTTAATTTAATTAAATCTTGAAGTTACTGGTTATGGTATCGATATGGTAACTTTTAAAAATTTAATTAGGAGAAAAGAACATGTTTTTTACATTTTTACTTTTGGGAGGAAAAAAATCTATTTAAAAAATCGTTATTTAATATTATAATTATTAAAAATTATAATTAATTAATAATTTTTTTTAATATGAAACTAGTTAAAAAAATATATATTATTACTTCTTTAAAATACACTTCATTAATAATTTATGTTAAATTATTAAAAGTCTATTATACCATATTAGTGAAATATACACTTCATTATCTGCTTGTATTATTCTTAATTCTAATATTAATAAATATTTAATTATGAATATTTTTAATTTTACTATTGGTAAATATTATATAGCTAAAAAACATATTGTATTTATGATTTTGCTATGAATAAACTAATAAAATTTTAATTGAAAACAAAAAATATATTTTTTTATTATTATTTTTGTAAAAAAACTAAGTCTATATTAAATATCAAATTCGTATTTCACAATAAAAATCCACAAATTAAATATATAATGAAATTATTAGGAAAAACATTACTTGACAAATGAATTCAAAAAAGTCCACAAATTTTTTAAAAAATTTCTATATAAAAAAAAAGTTTATTTGACCAGTTATCAAAACAAATTAATAAATTAAAGAAGATTTGTATAAGAAAGTGTTTTTAAAAACACAACTCAAAACAAATTAGACTGAATGGGCTGACGCCCAGGCCCAGCCTGACCTCAGCTTTTTTAGACTGGGCCAGCTCAGTTCGTATGGATTGGACTTAACCGGCCCAGCCTGATCATTGGTATTAGTCCGGCCCATCTGGTCACGGGCACAACCCAGTGAACCGGCTGTTCACTGTCTGTGTGTGAATTAGCTTTGCACAGTGACAGGGTAATTATTTCCGAGGAAAACGAAAGGAGCTTACCTGGAGGTGGTGTTTTGTTGCTGGAGTTCTGGAAGAAGATCAGTGCTCGTATTTCTGCTATTGGCCTCTCCTCTCCTCTGTTCCTTAGCCTTCTCTTCCTGTGCCTCACTCTTTTTTTGTTTCCTTCCTTGTCTGCTTCTTCCCTGCTCTCTGTGTTTTTTGTCTGTCTCCTGTTCTTCGTCTCGTATCTGTGTTTACTTTGTCTCCTGTGTTTGCTTGTTCTTCTGGTTTCCTCTCTGTTTTCTTTTGTGTTTTGCGTCCCTGTTTCCGTGTTGGTTCGCCCTGTTTGTTCCTCCATGTCTGTGTCTCTGGTTTTCTCTCTCTTTCTCTCTCTTTCTCTCTGTTCGTTTTTTTCTTGTTCGAGTCTTTTTCCCTCCCTCCTCGTCATGCCCTTTCTCCGGCTTTTATAAAGCCAGAGAATGCCGTGCGTTCATGCCTTTGTAACGGCAGGCATCGTGGGGCAGCTGGCAGGCTTCCGTTGATATGCTGCCGTTTCTCCTTGCAGTTGTTCCGGTTGGGAATGGCCATTTTCATTTGGGTCACTCACTTTATGGAACTTTGTACCGAAGCCCCTGGATAAATTGTAATTGGACCCCTATATCTTAGAGCCTTTCACATTAAAGTCCTTGATGTCTGACTTTTTCAATTCAGTCTTTAATTGACTCTTCATCTTTACATGTTTTCAAAATTACCCCTAAAAAAATTAATTAAGCTCTCTACAGTACCCCCTCTTTTCTCTTCAGGTTTTGGACTTTCATTTCTTGTAATTTTGACCCAAATCAACCCTAAATTTTATTATTTATTTAATTAAACCGTTGATTTAATTAAACTAATTTCTAGTTGAATTAAATCCCCAAACTTATTAATTATTTAATTAAGCTTTTGATTTGATTATTGAAGTAATTCAAAGTTTAATTAAGTCCTCAAACTTCTAATTGATATTGTGTTTACCTAAATTTCGATTTATTCTGCATTCATTTCATTTTTTCTTTTTCATTCATTTTTTCATTTTCTTCATTTTCTTCATTTTATATCATCATTTATTTTATTATTTTTTAAAATAAAATAAGATAAAAAATAAAAAATTAGATTATGACACTGGTAATGAGAAGTAAGAAAAACCCCTCCTCTGTAATTATGTTTAGGATATGCAGATGATAAGGTTAATTTTGTTGGTGTTAAGACATGTTTTTGAATTGAAGATTGTCTAAAATATTTAACCGAAATCTGATTTTCGTGTGTTTGTGTCCTGTAAACCACCACATCATTACTTATGGAGCTCCGTAAAACTTCTCATATAAAACATTCAAAATGTAAACGGTTGTCTGTGGGTAAAATCTCTTAACACCAAACAAACACCAAAGTGTCTTTTTTCATGACAAAAATTGACAATTGGAATCCCCTTTAATGTCAGAAATTGTGGTTATTATAACTTGGAGTGGTTACATTTTTTGTTGATATAATCAGAATTGCCGGATATTTTAACAAAGTGATTGTGTTCAGTAATTTTTAATTTTTTCTTGAACAGGGAAGGAATATACGGGTCACGATTTATTGATCTTTGATTTCGATACTGATCCTAGCTCAACTAACAAAGAATCTAGCTCTGTTGACAATCGGAAGAATAGATGGAGTAAGAATATGGAATTGCCATTGTTCAGTTATGAGAGCGTATCAGTT
>NW_011502530.1:0-19324 GCF_000495115.2 Populus euphratica | reverse complement strand
TATTGATTAGAAAATAATTTTTATTAATCAACTTTTCTAATAACAAATAAATATAGGAAAATTTTAAAAATAATTTCATAAAAATTACTTCCTAAGAAATAAACACACCCATAGTTTGAATGAGGAAGCAAATAGAAAATTTTTAGGGTGGACTTTTTGGACAATTTCTTTTTTCCACAAGTGATGATCATATATATTTAATTATTGAGTATTCACATTAATTCAGATTAGCAAGGAAAAAAAAATACTTGCAATGTTTTATCTATATGGTATATTCATAAGCAAGTGGTTATTTTTTAAGATTAGTGATTAATTGATAAAGATGAGATTAGTTTGAACTTGAGATTTCAATTGATACAATTATTTTACAAGATTAAAGAAACTAATTAAGGATTAAACTTTTCTCAAGCTCGGAAAATGATGAGGAACTGTGAAGGCATGCATGATTGCCTCATCACGTGGCCTAGAAACTGAACAAAGAAATGGACAACATGTCCAGAGAAGTCATAGTTATTTCTAGAATCATATATCAAAGTACGTGAGGAGTATAACTTCATCCAAAAAAAGAAGATATACATTGGGTTTTTTTTTTTGGTGTAATAAATGGGGTTTGAATTTGTACTTCTACTAGACGCCTGAAAAAGGTCCCGATCAAGTTACAAATTGCACGCAAGCTCCCCCCCAGCTAATAGTTTCGACCATTTTAACTTTGCAGTGAAGATGTTAAAATTCTCTTCGAACTTTGAAGCAGAAGAAATATATATTATGGAGTTATCTTTACGTGACTTTTACTATATATTCAAGGGTGTTAGATAAGGGCGGGCCTGCTAGTTAGAGAGGGAAACGAGAAAGGTCAAAGTCTGGATTGTACTCCTGTTGAAGTCTTCAGATCCCTCATGCTCGGCAACAAATGGAACAGCCGTGGGTTGTTAGCTAGTTTCTGTGAACTAGACTTTCTGCTTCGAAAGAAAATTTGAATGGGGAAGTATTTTTTTTATGCTGGAACATTGATTATTTCTTCTTCTTCTTTGGTTATATACTTAAAGATGACTAGAAAAGTATTACGGCAGCTTAGCAAAATTAATTAATACAATTAAACATACAACACTCCAAAAGCTTATAGCCATAAAATGTTGTTAGTCAACCATTGTTTCGTTATGAAAACTCAGAGTAGTGTGTGTTATTAGCTTTTTTAACTTAGTTTATGTTTTCAATAGCACAAAAAATTGACTTCTCTAGAGATTAGCTTGAGCCGAGCAAACCAACTGCACTACTTTGAATGAGTTCTGGGTTAATAATATATATCCCTTCGTCTTTGTCGAAGTTTATTCAATATACTCCCCTTTATTTTTCAAGAGATGGAAATTTGAACTTAAATATCGTATTGAAATAAAATATATCTGGCCATAAATACCGCTCAACTCAAGCATCCATGAATTTCTTACACCAGATAAGGCACACACTACTGCATCGTATGCCATCCACATCTTTTCAAACATTAAAGAAAAGATATCAAAACGGTACAAGTTTTTTTAAAAAAATTAAAATTTTGGATTATTAATTTAATTAGGTTTAATAAAATCAGCTAATTTAAATAATATAAAATAAAAAATACAACTCCAATGAAAAAAAAACTAACAATATAAAAAAGATAAAAAACCTTGACCGTGCCCATCAGGGTAATCCATAGAAGGCAAGCAAAAAAATAAAAGCAAAATTATAAATCAACAATTGGTGAGGGATGAGTTACAAAATAATAATAATAATAATAAAGGCTAAAAAAAAGAAATAGCAAATAAAAAACTAAGTAAAGGTAATTTTAAATTAAATATCAAAGAATTAAATTAAAAAAATTAATTAAAAATGAAAAAAACAATACAAAATTAAAAATTAAATTTGACACAAAATTTAAATGGAATTAAATGAAGGGCAAAATCAATGAAAAAAATCAATCAAAATCAATAAATTATATAGCATTTGAAAAAATAAACATCAAATTGGATAAAAAAAACAAACAAGATGGCACATTTATATTTTGGCAAGGAGAAAAAAAGAAAAAAAATCCACTAAAATCTAACCGGTCCTTTATCATCCACATACATAAAATCATTGGAAAGTCTGCGAGGAGTCGCTTCGAAAATTATTTTTCAAATCTGTGTTTAGATATATGGGGATATTGCATGCACTACTTATTTGTTGGCACATGTTATACACTCACCAACAACTATTTTTGTATTAATATTTTTATTGATAAAAAAACTAAATCACTTCTAACTAATCAACTTTTTAACAAAATTTATTATTCAAGTGAATATATATATATATGCGCGCGCTAATTTCATAATGATCTTCGTTTTTTATTTTTAATTTAATTTTAATGCAAGAATATACACACACGATTTAGTTCCAAAACCTGATCTCTCTCTCTCTCTTTTCTTAAAGAGAGAGTCCTTATCCATTGGTTTTCCAACATTAACACATTCGTGTGTCAATAGATTGTACTTATGAAGGTTTCCTTCCTCTTCTTTTTTTTTTAGTGTAGGAAAAATAAGGGGCATATTGGGATGTGGCAACATGTGACCAAACATGGAAACAAAAACTCTCTGAGACTGAAGTCTAAACGTAGGATGGCTCCTCGCAGAACTAGAGAGCGTGGCAGATTGTTATTATAATTAAAGCCTCGAAACCAGATTTCTTCCACTGGCACGACTAAAGCATTTTTCTTCGAGCCCACGGTTCCAGAAGTAAAGTAGTGGTTTAATTCCCAACTTGCAGTGCCGTGCAGTTCAATACACCTTTATTCCCCCCCACCTCATGGTCTTCGCACAACATTTTTTTTTTTTTTTGTAAAAATATTTCGCAGCAATATGGAAGAGTGTGTACACAAACGGCACAGTATTTGACTTAATGCATAGAGTTGATTTTATTTAGGTTTTGACCATTGATAAAATTGGCTTAACCATAAAAACTCTAACAAATTAATTAATCCATTTGTTGGACTCTGAAAATTTCGTAGAAAATACGTTCTTCATCAAGACCTTCCCATATGCTTGATTTTTTCCAGAAAAGCAACCCAAACCTTTCACATTTATACATTGCATAGTAATTAATAATTAATACATATTTATTGCAGGAAAATGAATATTAGCCTCCTCACATCACATTAATTATATCATTTTCTACCAGCGCATGCGCTGGTGTGTTTTTGTCCAGAATGGGAAAACGACTACTCTTCTAGGTTACTATGAGAGAGAAGGCCCGCTAACTTGGAAAATAAGTGTAATTAAGTAGTATTGACTTTGTTGAAGAGTAATATGAATGATATTAAAATTAGATCTGTTGTCATCGCCAGAAACCGTCAATTTTAGCGGTCACGATCCAGTCTAGCAGCGTGCATGAAAGGTTTACTACTTCTAATTGTGTCCAAACAGGGCTCGGCTTAGAGGAAGACCGGCTCTAATATACTTGAGCCATAATCTTAACTCGTATGCATCAGTCTCGAAGGGGCCACCACAATACCTAAAACTTGGATTATTTTCTTTTGAGTCTAAACGTAGAGTACAGCCAGGAATTTAGCATTGAAAAATTACCACCCATTGTATAGGTTAACACTCATTGTGCATCCAAATAACTTTAAAATAAAATTGTTACTTTTGTAGTTTAACTAATTATAGAGTTTGAATAACGTAGAACTACGGTGTTTTTCCAACGCCATTAAGCTTAGCCTTTAGCTATTGCAAGGGATATTTCTCGTAGGAAAAAGTATGGAGATTGGAAACTAGATAACCAAAATCCCAAATCTCTCCATATGGGACCAGTTTTCAGCTTCCCTCACCCCCGAAGGTGGTTAAAACTGACTGCTATTCGTGAGGTCCAGCCGGTTCACGACAAGAAATTGCGCCCGAATGTGAGGGACATAAGCCTTGACACGTTTGCTTGACTTACTACAAAGACTTGCCTCGTGGCCTTAAAGCAAGCAAAAACCCTTTCAAACACTCCTCGTGTCCAGGATACGGTGGGAGGTGCAGGTAATCGGTTAACAGAGAACGTTTGCAATCTGAAACACACGAAAATCTCGTGGTTGGTGTTTTGGTTTGAAATTTTCCTAGCAAGAGATCCCATGCGCTGCTTTGCTTCTCTGGTCAATCCCAATCCAATATTGACTTTCCCATGGTAGCGCATGGGATTCGAATTTGGTAATAATAATAATAATGTCGGACTTTCAATTCAAAGGTTTGTGTATTCACACGTTGTTTGAATAAATCCCAAAAAAAAAATGTAAATTGTAAGGTTAATACATAAATCAATAACTATGTAAATAAATAAATAAAATCATTGACAATAATCAAAATAAAAATTAAAAAAAATTAAGAGATGAATTAAGATACCCTACAACACAAAATGAGATATTTGCTTGATTTTTTCACTAAAATTTTTAAAATCAATAAAAATTAAATCCACATGTAAATGCATGTCTGTCCTTCTTTCTTTTTAGATGTCCTTAATGAGACATTCATTTTATTGTATTCACTAAATTTATTTAATTATATTTTTATGTGATCCATTTTTCCTCAATTACATCTATAAGTGTTTAATTTGTTTGGGATTAGGTTTCATTATTTTTCTATTTGTCATGCTTTTAATTTAATCATATAGGTTACAAGTTTTAAGTGTTAATGTGATTAAGAATCCATTTTCCTCTCATTTTCTTTTATGATTTTATCATTAAGGATGAAAATCAAAATAAAAAAAAAAATTAAAGAGTATCTAAAAAAATTAAATTGAAAAAAAATATAAAATTTAATTGAATGATAAAATTGAAAACCAATAAAACTCTAACAAAAGAGCCAAGGGTCAAAATAAAAAATTAAAAGAATAAATATTGAATTAGAAAAAACTATATATGATAAATTGTAATTTAAGGACTAAATTAAAATCATAAAAAACTTTTGTAAAAGGTGCAGGGACGAAATAAAATTGTACAAAACATAAGGACTAAAATTGAAAAAAAAAAGAAAAAAAAGGACAAACATGTGCTTACTCTGAGAGAGAAATAAAAAAAAATCAATCGATAATAAACCGCCCATCAACTGTCATTACATGCCACACCAGGAGAAAAAGAATGCGTGCTTCTAAGAACATAGCAAAAAATAAGGTTTGAATAACTAGTGGCATTATATATGCAGTCTGAAGAGCACGGACGCCACCAATATACTAAAGCATTTTCAAATAAACAAATAAAAAACCAATGCAAAATTACTAAAATGAACCTCAATGCATAACTAACCTTTTGTCTTTTACAAAAATATATGTTTATTTTTATTGCAGCTTAGCAAGTGAAAACCCACAAACATTCTTGGTCAGCAACTCAATTATTTTATAATGTTATAACCTTTATTACTATCTAAAAAATTATGAAATCTAACAAAACCCCTTTGTTAACCAGTCTAATTTTTGTTGACCTTAGGGTATAATAGTTTTTTTATTATGCAATTAAAATTAAAAAGACTTAACATACCCCATTCAATCTTTTAATTATCAATAAACATATAAAAATACCAAAATATCTCTACATCAAAAGCTTTTTTTTTTAGTAAAATGATAATTTTACTTCACGTAAAAGAAAAGAAATACCCCACCCCAGCCCTTAGAAATAAGAAAATCCACTCTGCAAGTACAGAATAGACTGTCTTGAAACTTATCCATAAGAATAATCGCAAGAAAACGGTTGATATGCGGGGCTGATTGAAATACCATAAGCTGATCATCATCGATAATGTCAAAGTGTGAAATATTATCTATTATTGTTTCAGCAATGAACAAAGGATTCAATTATATATATAAAAAGATGGCGTGACATGTGCACTCCAATATTTCCTAAAGAAAATAAATACCGATATGTTTCACACGGGTGCTTGTACATATCCAGGAAAAAAAATACACGTACATGACGTGAAAGAAAGAAGAAATTGTAAACTAAACAAAAGTCATATCCAGCGAGCTCCAAGTTCAAACTTGAATTATTATCTTGATGAATGTGCAAGTCAGTGCTTACACCTACCTTGAAAGGATATGATAAGAATAATATTAAACAAGGCAACAGCGCACAAGATCAAGTAAGTGGTGACGTTTTTGATAGATAATTTCTGTTTAGCTGCCAAGGTTGCAAGAAATCTAGCTTGTAGTGTGGGTGTGTAAACACACTGCCGCCACACTAATAGTAGTATTCTGTCGTTGTCCAGTGCAATTTCTTTTCAGTTTCACGTATAAATTGTATCATAGAATCAAAATAAAGAAGTAGATAGACTTAAAAGCATTACAAGAAATCAATTCAGAAGTCAAAGAAATGCATTTAAAGTCAGTACAATGTTCAACAAAAGAGTTACCAGGAGTGATCGGGCTGGTTGTAAAGTCACAAACTGCTGGTTAGAGGAGTATTCACTTTCAATGAGATGGTGACTAGACTAGCAACCACAATATAGAGTGTTTTTTAATCAGGGTGATTCACATTTTACATTGCTTAATCTTTAATAAATTCGCTACGACTAGCAAGCACAATACCTAATTGTTTTCAGGTGCCCCAAAGATCACATTTTCACGGTAAAAACAAGGGGGGTTTGCATTCATGAACCACGAAGTCAGACATGGAAGAATAGCATTACAATAACTTACAAAAAATCATCATACCAGTTGCCGTAGATGATACCTAAATTAGCAGCCACCTAGCTGCATATTCAAACAAGTTTTTCCTTTTTGTGCTCATATTCAAACAAGTTAAACTTTCTTTATGACGAGAATATTAATAAATATAAAGTTATTTTGTTTTATTTATTAAAAATAGAATAATATTTTTAATTTTCTTTGTTGTTTAATTTGTATATGATCTCTTTGTATTTAAGTTAATCATATTATTTTAGATTAGTGTGATTATTATGCAGTATCAATGAAATCCTAGTCTCCTGCTCTCTAATTTTATTTTATTTTTTTAACAAAGAACATACCCCAGATAATACTTTCAACTTTCTCATTGTATAGGGTTCTTCAGAAGCAGCTCTAGCTTTCCACATCAACCACACCACTGGCTCTTATCTGCCAAAGAGAAAATAACTTCTAAATCATGAATAAAAATGTTTAACTGAAAATTACATTCCGATCTAGGGTCTTCACGAGCACACTGCCTCCAAAAGGTCCCTTGGCTTTCAAAACCACAACATAAATAGAATAGGCAAAGCAGAGGCCTAAAAAGGTTGGACATAACAAATTTGTAAGAGCTAATCCTGTTCCAATTTATGGTCTTCGGGAGAAAACTTTACCGCTTAATGCATACAAAGTAGCTATCATGACACACTGATTTCAGTATTAAAATTGTGGGTAAACAAATACCACAGCTCACGAAAGAAGCTTGGCTCTGAACAAAATAAAACAGAGAAAAAAAGTTCAGATAACAGATCCCCAACTACCTAGTGATCAAGAGATAAATTATATTCACCAGCCACAACCGAAAGAACAGACATGCAGATGAGAATCCTCAGGTAACTCCATTTTGGCCTGGACTCAGAAGTTAAGATCCCAATGATGCATTAAGATATATCAGAACTATATTAATTCTGCTAATTCTAAAATTCTGTTCCTCCATTCTCCTGTTTGACCCTGGCTTGAAATAACAAAACAGAAGGTAATGTTAGGCTGCCAAATCACAATAATAATCAAGGCTTATGTATGCAAATTTTGCATGATTTTCCAGAAGTAGAAATTACGAGGTTGAACTTCCTGTCAAAAGTTAATGGCCTTTTTTCACTGAAAGTTCTGAAACACTTGCTGAACTTTTCTTCTTCATACCCAAATATCTTTGACACTGGATCAAAATTGTGCCTAAGTTTGATTAATATTATAAGGCAGCTATTAACAGTTCCAGCACTGTCGAGTCAGAAACCATTTTCCAAGGATTTGATAATTGGGATACAAAAGTTGACATTCAGAACCAGTCTCACTGAGTGCTGGTACCTTTGTACTGCAAAATAGTACTGCAAGATTTTAATGATTATCCACTTGCTGTAATCACTCCTGTATTAGAAAGCAATCAAAGAACATCATTCCAGGCGGTGCACGAGAAAGAAAGTAAAAGCTACTCCATTACAGGCTGCATCTTTAGACACACACAGACCCGTGCAGTCACATCTCAACATCAATCCATGAATAAAACCTCAGAGTCTTGGAGATCTGCTCATGGACACACCAATTATTAGAAGTAAAACAACCATAATTATTGATCAAAATGCCCATCTATTAATACAACTTAAATATCAACTCCAGATTTCACTTGATATTCACAAGTAAAGAATTCAAACCCAACTAAATTTCAATATTATTCATATCATTTTCTCCAAACAATTGAAACACTTCTTTGAAAAAAAAAGCATAATTCACTTAACTAAAAATGCTTACTTGCAGATTGATCACCCCTTCAAAATCTAGGAAAAATCTTCTATTGAACAAAAATCCCACGTCAATTACGGCAACTCATGTGGTTATGCAGTTTGGCATCCTAATCCAATGAATGAAATTAATGTCAGCATAAAAATTATAGCAAAATCAAAAACCTACAAATTATGCAATCAGTAAAGGACCACTAAAATGCAGAGAATTCAATCAACTTCAAGAAGTCAAATTGCTTTTCATTAACACTAATGAAGATACATAATATTGTCATTTCCTTAAATTTATATCCTCTCCCACTCTAAGAGAAGAGACCTCTAATTTGCACAAATTCAAAAATCGATTACCCACAATTCATATAGACCAAAATGTTCTTCAACAATCAGATTACAAAGGCCACAAAACTACATTGCCAACCCAGTCAAGGAAAATTCGAAACCACACCATTCCCGGCTTCTTTACAGACACAAAATATTTGAACTTCAAAATTCTAAAAAAAAATAGAAAAAAATTGAAAACCAATGAATTACGGATCTCTCTTGTACAACATCAGTATTATCTTCGTTTGGTGATCCAAACTTCTGCTCGAAAGAGTCTGTAACAACATCACGGAACCCTTTAACACCCAGAAAAACAAAAACACGTTAATAGAATGAACCCATAAAGTTAACTAAAAACCCAGAAAGAAAAATTTATTGCACAGGCAAACACGTGTTTCTATTGTTATGTCATGATGTGCATCTGCGAAGGCTGTTTCTTTACCCGGAGAGCAGCAGTCTAGGCAATCAAAAAAGAAGCAACCATAATTTCTTGTTTCTTTGCTTCCATTTTGTCAAGCATTATTTACTTTATACTCTAGAGATTCTTTTGGGTTTTTGAGTCGTGAAAGAGGAGAGGTAGGGATGACAATGTTAGGGATGACAATGGGCAGCAGTGGAGTTGGATTTTTTTTTTTATTATTCATTTTTTATCTATAATTTGTTATTCAAAAAATTTAAATAAAATATAGGTATTCATATAAAATATTCATTATTTAATATATATATATATATATATTAGGAGTATATATATATTATTACAAAAATTAATGTTCTATAAATATATTGTTCAACAAGCAGCAAACAAAAACAATCCTTGGCAACCTATTCTTACCAGGCAGCCACATTTCGTTCAGCCTTGCTAATGCAGTCTGTGCTACAACTGCAGTTGCAGAATGTAGCTTGTTATACTCCGCCAGAGTGCATTTTGATAAGGAGTAAGAAGCCATGGCAATAGGGGAAAACCTGAGCCCCGAATTTATACTTCCCCAGCTCCACTTATTCAAGTTCTATTTTTTTCTCATTTAACCTTTTCACTTCCTTAGATAGCTTGTGGAAACTCGAGTTCTGCAGTACAAGTGCATCATTTAAACTGCCTGGGAACCCAACAATTACACCACAGAATCTCATGTCAGGGTCCACTGTTGCTTGCTAGAGCATGTTGTGGTTCTTCTCACGATCAATCCATACACCATTTGATCGGTCCACTGTTGCAGAGTCATGGCAATGCGGGTAGCGTCAATTGAACCACAATAATTAGGCAGGCCACATATTTTCTCAAAATTTGATTTAATCTCTTCAATCTCTGTTACTCTGAAAGGCCAGCAAAGATGGTGCAGACCTCTTTCTTCCTTTGCTTCCACAGATCGCCGGGTTATTTGAGAAAAAAATGATTGGTTGATCCCCAACAAATCGCCAGTGTTTGACAATGATTCGCCAGAGCCGAGCCTCCTGAGAGCAAAAGTTACTTCAGTCAGTTACAGACAGTGGCTTCCCATTTGAACCAGTGAAGTTTGATTGCCTTGCCCTCAGGTCTCCCTTCACAAGGGAGCAGATGTGGTTGGATGTCTTTCTTGATGTTTTGAAAAAAAGATTCAAATTTCTTTTATTCAAAAAAAGGACCTAAAAGTGGAGACAAAGTAAACAGTCATCCAAGTGATTTTCGAATCATCATGCAAAAAAATGTCCAAAAGAACAATAAACTCGCGGGGTTGTTCAGGCCAATTTGCCAGATGAAGGGATATTCTGCCTCTAGCATGCTTGATAAAATACCAAATCCAAGGCTACATAGAGATACATCAAAAGCTGCATCATACAGAACAATAGCAATAAGCGAAGGTGAATAGAAAGAAAAATACAATCAAACAAAAAGACAAGGGAGAAGGTAAAAGTTATTCGTCTTTTATAGCAGAAAAATCAATGGATAAATTTTCTAAATTTTTTTTATAGTTTCATAACAACTACACTTTACATTCTCACTTTTCATAAATTACAAATAATTAAACGTAAGCATATTTTGTAATTTAATCTCACATAATACATACAGTTTTATCTTGATCGGCATGTAAATTTCCTCGTTAGACTCTATCAAAATGCAAGATTTAGATTCTTTTTTATTTCGATTGCAGAACATTTTCCAAGTTCTCATCCACCAAAAATTCAAGAGAATTTTAAAAATGCTATCAGCTCATTCCTAATATCCAAGATGCCCTTCATAGCCCTGTCACAAGGCAAATCCATCAGCTACCGTCCTCTAGGATGGCGGTGGTAGACGGGTTGATTCGATGGAGGAAATTGAAGATGTTGTTTATGGTTTATAAGAAATAAGGGCGCAAAATGTTACTCCTGTGAAACTACAGGGGGTGATTTGAAAAAGATGGAGCCCAGCCCATATAGCTTTCCTCCCTAACCAACTGGGACCATGGCTGGAGTGCTGCTATAACCATGCTTGTTCTGAACCCAAATAGACCCTTGTTTATGGTTTGCTACTGGGCTTTGACCTGCTTAATTAAATCCACTTATTTGTGATGCTGGCAAAACAAAAGGAATTATTATTATTATTATTATTATTATTATTATTAAGCCACCATCAATCATGCTTGAGATGGATAACCGGAAACAACTTAGTTTTAAAAATAATGCTAATCTTACTGATATTTTCTTCCCTCGAATTTCAAGCGCTCAAAACTTCAATCCTTGAATCAATGAGATTTGTTAGCAAAATTCACATTTCCAATGCATCAGATTACTTGAAAAGTGGATTCAGAAATTTTTATTTTTTTAAAAATAATCACTATTTCTCTAATTATTTGATAATTAGGGTAATATTTTGCATTGTAATTCAATTTTATTTTTTAAAATTTTTAACTTTAAATTATGCTTTTGAATTATTTTAATATAAAATATTAAAAATCTCAAAAAATATATTATTTTAATATATTTTTAAAAAATAATATCAATCTTGTCTCCATAGACCTTTACAAGCTATCAAAAGTTTTTCAATTAGATTTTGTGTGTTTGTTTTTTAAGTATTTTTTATAATTGGTGTTTTTAAAAAATAATTTTAGAAAAATAATTAGGTATAGTTAATTGGATTTAAATATGTGTTTAAAAATTATAGTTGAGATTTATATATAGTAAAAAATTTGATAATTATATGATTGTAGTTGTTTTTCAAAATAGTTTTTACTTGAAAATGCACTAAAATAATATAATTTTATTTTTAAAAATTTATTTTTGATATCAGTCATGAAAATGATCTAAAAATACTAAAAAATTTCTTTTAAAAGAAAAAAAATAAAAAAATCATCAATTTTTTTTACAAAATTGCTTTTAAAACTCAAATACAAATAATATATTATAAATTTATTTAAAAAAATATAAAAACTGGATTCCAAATTTAATTTTTTAATAGACTTTGTAGTATAAAATATAGTTTTTTTAGTTAGTAAATACCTTGATGTATTTTTTACACCGTAGACGCAAAAGTTTGTACAAAACAAACGCACCGAGAAGCTTCCTCCCTACTCAGCTCTATAGTGGCAAGTCCTTCATGCCCCCACTTCTTCATTGCCATCAATACTCGCTCTTCTCTTAGCAGTCGCGTGTGTTGACACGTTGAAGTACCCTTGCTAGCAATTTCTCCAGTGATTCTGGCCCTGTAAACTTTGTATTCATCAAGTTCATCAAATGGAGTCCAGGAACGGTTTTTTCTTCTGATGACTGGAGAATTTGAGTCCTCGCTTGAGCTGCTAATTATGTCCGAGAAAACTTTGGAGTTTCTTGATGATTTTGTGTTGTGTGACCGAAAGCTTAGAGAAGTTTCTAGCAGTAGTGATCCTTTAAGAATGTATTCATGGCCATGACATAGTTGTACATAGTCAGTTTCGGACAAGTCCTGCCTCACAAATCCATTTTTGTACTTCCTGATTTTTTTTTAAGGAAAAAAAATCAGCACAAGCATACATCATTGCTGGGAAAATGATGGCAATCAAGAGAACTGAAAGTCTGAAACATCAATATAGTTGTTTTCTTAGTTTTCTTACAATTAAAAAACTGAGAGTAACTGAAAGAATGATCATTCTACCTTTTAGATGACCAGGAATACATGTTAGCCATGCCCCGACCTCGGAGATGGTTTAGCCTATCTGTCACATCTGAAAAAATAGGGCCGAAATTAATTCATACAACAGACACGCATAGCAGTAGTACCATACTCAACATTATTGTGCTAATGGGATCTTGAGCTTGCAAATTTTTAAGAAAAAATTTCACAAAAAATGTGTATTTTTCTCTTAATGTAGGCACTACCTTTTAGTTGAAGTCCTTAGGTAGAAGAGAGAGGGACTTCCATGAAATGAGGATGCTCCAACCGGCCATTCCGTGTGAGGTAGTAAACAACACCTACTTTCTGCTCGGATTTTGATTTTGGTAGGTTTAACATCTTGGTTCTTTCTGGATTGTTTTCCGTCTTGATATTTCGTTGGCATCGGTAACTCTCTTCTATCTGCGGAAGTGGTAGCCATTACAGGTACAAAGAGAAGCAACTCTACCAGTTGAAAGGTTTAGGCACCAACAGAATTCGATGTAAGATGGAGACGAGTTTTTGATCAGTATATAGTATTCAATGATCTTGACTTTTGAACAGTAGAGGTTTTGGAAATTTTGGGCAGGCAAAGAAAGATGTACAAGTCTTTGCTTCAATAGAGGGAACAGCTTAGAGGAAAGATGGAAGTTTGAGCATCTCGAAGGGCTTGGAATTTTGGATAGAGAAAAGTAGACCAACTGCTAGCAAACAGAGATGGGAATAACAAATAGAAGATGCATCAACCTTCATGCTGTTCGATTATTTGTAGATGAGGCAGTGAATAGACTCTACTAGAATCAGGTGAATCCTGTGGATAAAAAATGGGTAATGGTCATTAAATTTAGGGCCAAGAGTTAAAATGTTTCCTAAGCACATTATCCCTTACAATCTGCTCACGACCAAATTGAAGGTTAAGACAAAATCCCCATTTTCGACAAACACAAGTCAAAGCCTAGCCCGTGAAACCATGAAATGCTAATCAGGGGCGCAAAATTTGACAGTTCACTACAATTTCCAAACCGCAAGTCTTGACCTGTGGAGGCGACTGTAGAATCTGCTAGCTCCAAGCAAGAAATATACCCTGACTTGCAAGTCACTCTTCCCTCAGTCTCACAGCTGTTTTATTATATCTACAGTTCATCCCTAGTAGTTAATGGTCCTGACAGACCTGTTTCTAGTTCAACATCTGGATGCTCCAACCATTTTGGTGGGATTTAGGAAGCCAAGCGGGCAGAAGGCAAGGTGCTGCAGGTCACTCCTGTTGAGCTTGAATACGCAAACAATGAGTTGTGATCGGGTTTATAGACTGGGCATAAATAGAAGCCTGCGTTCAGAGACTAGAAAAAAAAAACACAATTTACGTTGTCTGCAGTTTCAAACACGAGACACAGAACTGCTCATGTATCAACAAAATCAACCTCCGGGGTATTAGGGATCGTGCTGGAGTTTCTGATGCTTCCTGCCACGGCAATCTTAAGGGTCTGTGCTATTCCTCTTGAACCAGGTCACATTCAACTATTTCCTACCTTTCAGGAAGTCAGAAATAGAGAAAGGACTTTCCATGCGGCACTGGACTGAGCAACGGAATTTGATATTGAATTATACCGAAAAAACATTGAGTAATGATCCAGGGCATTCAATTCGACTGATTTAACAGATAAACTTGGAATACAAAAATATAACAGCTAGCGTCTATGAATCGTCCAAACTGATGTGACGTCAAAGAGTTCCAACAATTTTTTTTTTTTAAAGTAAGTAAAACTCTTTGCCTAGCTGAGTAAATAAGAAAAAAAAAACAAATTAAAAAAAAAGGGAAAAGAATCCCCACTTATTTAACTTGTATTGGAATCTGTTGGATCAGCAGCTAGCTTCTTTGGGCAAGCCGTAGAAATATGCCCCTTTTCACCACACTCATAGCAGGTCCTCCTCTTAATCTTACCACTGCTAATGCTTGGCACACCATTATTAACTTCATCACTTGGAATCATAGGCAGAGCAGTTGATTGAATTTTTGCTTCTTCAACTATTTGATTTTGGTTTCCCTGGAATTTTCCTCCCTTCTTAGGGACCGCACAACTTATCTTGATGGGTCTCCCGCAGACAATCCGCTGGTCCAACTTTAGTGCCTTCATCAGTGAGTCATTGTCAGAAAAATCAACATGGCCATAACCACGGAATTCCCCTGTTTCCTTGTCCATACCAAAACGTATAGATGATATTTTGCAATCAGAGAAAAATTTCTTCAGGTCATCTTCAGTTATATCCCAAGACAAATTTCCAACATAGATCCTGTTGTAACCCTCCACAATTCCTGGTGCAAAATTGGGTTCCTTGCTGACTTTAGTTGTCTTGTAAGGCTGAATTTTCAGATAAAACCCACCCCTGAAAAGTATTACAAATTTCATGAGCATGATGAGAGGAATGGGTGAATGCTGATAATGGAAAGCTAAGTAGCATTGTATCTACAAGTTACTTACATGTCAGATCCATCAAGATCCAAGGCTCGTTTGGCAGCAGCTTCAGTCTGCAAGGAAGAATTGCAGTAGAATCAATAAAGGAAACCAAGTTAGTTCAGCAGAAAAGTTTCAAGTTTTCGAAGTTCAAAATATTGGAACTTCATTTCAGTACATCTTAACATGGGTGCCTTTCCTAGAATCAGCCTTCAGCCTAATCAAGGGGTTGTCTTAGCATTGCTCTGATTCCATCCATTTTTCATCTTTAGCTGTGTCTTCCTTCACAGTAACCCACCATTTCCTATTGTTTTAAGAAGAAAAATTCCTGTAATTTGGCCAGAGACTACAATTAACCGGACAAAATTTGTGGTTCACTGCGATTGTTTAATTTATTAGGAAACAGGTTAGCCAGTCATCAAAATTTCAGATTCCTTAGCTTGTAAAAGCACAGAATAGAGCAAAAAATATTTAAGGAATGACATTGTTGACATTGGAGTCAAATTTAAGTTAATATTAAAATGTATTATGAAATAGATAACCAGGCTGAAGTAGGTGTTATTTAAATTTAGATGATTGTAGATACCTTGAAACTAATGATGGCAATTCCCCTAAACTTCCCACTGTCAGGAAATGTCATACAATCAACTTCGGTTATGGTACCACAGCCTTCGAAGAAACTACGAATGTCATCCTCAGTTGAATAGTATGGAATGCCTCCGACATAAACTTTGTCAGCAATATCCTCACTTATTTTACTGCAAAAGCATTAGACATATAAACGAAACAGAATTAGCATTCAAAACAACCATCATGTTGGTAGTTAGAGAGTGTAATCCAATCTAAAATAGCACCATTTGTTTATCCCTGTTCCTAATACAACAGCCTATTTTCAAACCCAACTAAAAAATTATCCAAAATATTGATCAATTGCATTACCAAACATATTATGAATACCATAATCAAAGAAAAAACATAAAAACCTGATTTGAAGAAAATGGGCACCAATAATCAAACACAAGCACGAATGACAACCCGATTTTACTACAGGGGAATGCTTCAAAATACTACCTTTCTCCGGCCGCTTTTGCCGCCTCTACAACCCCTTCTGCCTCACCAACTGCCTTCTCCTTCTCAGTTTTTGCCTTCGTCTTCTTCTTTGTCTTCTTCTTCTTCTTCTTTTTCGCCTTCTTTGCCACCTTCACTTCTACATCTTCCTCTAAACCCTTCTTTTCACTCTCTCCCTCCTCCCTCTTTCTCTTCTTCCTCTTTATCTTCTTTTCACTACTTTCACCATCACCGTCCTCGCCCACTAACAAACCCCCTTCCCTTATGTCTTCAACTTTCTTGTCATCTTCACCATTATCACCAAATTGGCTCTTTTTTTCTTGAGCCTTTCTTCTTTTTCCTCTCTTTGACAATCTTTGTCTCTGTTTTGCTGCCTCTAGAAGCTCTTGAAGCTGCGAGTTCGACTCTGGGTTTCCTAAAGATCCTTTTTTGCTATCTCGTTCGGGTCCATTAGACACTTTGGATACTAAAGCCTCAGCCTTCACAGTTCTCAGCTTCTGCTTTAGCTTCTTGTTTGATAACACCATTGTTGTTCGCTTTGAACCCAAAAACCCTAATCGAGGGCTTATAGTTTTATCTGTTTAAACGTGACCGTTAAAAGCGAAAACTAAACGACGCCTCGAGTGGTCGTTCTACTTCGTAAATTTGGTTGAAGGAAATAACGTGACCGTTATAATCAATCCTCCGATTTCGGTTGAAGGAAAAATACCATCCTTCATATAATTTGTTTCGATTAAAGGAGTATTTGGTTATTATGTTGTTTTAAATTGGATTAATATCACCCTTAAGTTTGCTTAGAAGGCATTAATATGATTCAATTTTAAGTAATTAAAGTATTTTATTCAACCAAATGTAGAAAATAAAGGTTGTGTATGATTTTAGCCAAAAAAAATAAAATTAAAGAGCTCATTCTCAAAGTATAAAACGATAGCGTTTTGAAAACTCTAAGTGGGTAATAATATAAAATCCAAAACATGAAGAAAAATAAGAATCCACCCCAAGCATTTTTCTATTAATGTGAAATAAAGTAAAAAATAAACAATTAAATAGTTGGTCCAAATTGTAACTTTGCACCTTAATTGGTTACGAGAAGGAAGGGCCCATTTTTTATTTTTTGTTTTACTTATCCTCCCTAAACTAAATTGTTAGTGTTTGGTTTTTTCAATTGAGTTATAATTCAAGTCTTATTTTTTTATTAATAGTTTATAATAAACTAAATTAAATTCAAAATATATTTAATAAAAATTGATTTAAAATAATCTTTTAAGAATAGAAATAATGTAAATCAGAATCTATAAATCAAAACTGTAAAATCTTAACTTTTGATTTAACCTTATAAGAGATTAATTCAAGTAAAAATTATTTCTAATCAAATATATTATAATTTTCATTAAAATAAAAAAATTAACTTAAACCTAGATTTAAAAATAATGTCCAATACAACAACCTTAGTTAGTATCATTGTCGGCTTTTTTCCCCGTCAAACATGTCTTTTCTTTTCCTTATTTTCCGCTGCTCTAATCTTTACCCCTCTCCACTGGATAAAAATGGGTCACCAAATTGAAAGGTTAAAAGCAGTATACTATAGACATAGATAAATTTAAGAGTATAATAATAGTTGTTTTTTAAAGAAATTTTTTGTTTGTAAATATATTAAAATAATATTTTATTTCAAAATAATTATTTTTAATATTAATAAATCAAAATAATTTGAAAATAGAATAAATAATTTAAAATAGAATAAAAATAAAATACTTTTAAAATATAAAAATAAATTAGATATATAAAAAGTACAATCTGGGTGGCAAAACATAGGGAACTGATCCATAAATTTGGTAACACTGCTTTAAACATCCTATGGTAAATGAAATTTAACCTAGCGTTCGGTAAATTCAAATGGCTGATTCAAATTAGACAAATGGGCGTGGGCAATTCCACAATATGGGAGAGTTGGAAGAATCCATAAGCTAGAGAAGTCAAAATAAAACCTTACATTATCTACGTACCTCCCCTGTCCCATGACAAAAAAAAAAAAAAAAATCTCGACTCCAGTCTACTAGGTTTTTGTGTCGATTCTTTTGAGTAATATATCTAAAATGTTGCCTATTAATTTCTTATTAACACTCATTCGAACGCAACTGAGATCAGGAAAAGAAAAGGAGAAATTCACACGAGTAGAGGCCATTGTTGCCCTGAAATGAAGTTTCCAACAGTGAACTTTGAAGCCTCGATGGTGTTGATAATGTGGTGGTCACACCCAAGTACTGGACTCTTTTTTCCAGGGTTGCTTTAGGTCCTACGTTTTGATACTCAGAATAGTATAACGTTCCCTAATTGGTTGATTTTCCCAAGTAAGCTTTGATCGGTGACGGGTTGCTGTTTCGAAGGTCATATGCTGCAAGTGACACGGTGCAGTTGTGTATGCATGATTGTGCTTGAAGGTCTGTCAAATTCATTTTTGACTTCTGCTGTGATAGTGATTATGTTCGATCATGTGGGAGGAAGAGCCGAAGAGGAAAGAAATTTATATTCATTTCTGTAACACATGAACAACATGCATGCATAGTTGCATCTTAATTATGAAATCCAAAGTTATCAGGAAAGAAATTCACATAATGTTGTTGTGTCTTGATGCCGCCTCCTTAAGGGCGCTATACTGGGCTTCTCCTCCTTGAAAACCACCGCCATCATGCAACCAGTTGTTGATTGTAATGGCAAACCTCTTTGCATTAAACTCTGGTGCAGCTGCTGCATCATCCTTTATCTATTTCTAGTTGCTGCTTTCATCCTTTACTCCGATCATGTCATCTACAATCCAGTACAGCACGCACCCAGAAAAACAACCACAATCCATAATATTAATCTAAAAAAAAAAAATTATTAACTTAAACAATGTAAAGGCTGTAACTCAGCTATTCATGCTTTAAGTTAGATTCTTGAAAGTTACCGGTTAAATTTCTATAAAT
>NW_011502511.1:7185-19598 GCF_000495115.2 Populus euphratica | reverse complement strand
TCGTTCGTTGTACGTTCCTTTTCGCCGACAATTTTCAAAGTGACCAAAACATCCTTTGCATTGCAAGAGTTGAAGCTTGAATGCCCTTTTGAAGGGGATACCAAGGTAAACTCACCCTTGGGAACCATGGTTGCAGCATTAAATGTTCATCTAGCAATTGATTGGACAACTCTATTTCCATAATTGAGAAAAGTCTTCCACTTGTCTCTAAATTCAATATTATCGTTTTTTCACTAGCAAATAACTCCACGAGTAGACTCAGCCACGTAAGCAAGTTGTGTTCACATCTTATTTCAACGCTCGTGGGTCTCTCCGAACTGACTGATCCACAGGCGACCATGTCGTTTTCTTGGTGGGTTCTTGTCAATTTCGGTTGTTCTGGTTTTTGAATGCTAATCTTGAAAATTGGGAAATATTTATGATGAATTAGGTAGTAATTAGCTTCCAAAATATAAAGAAACAATAAAATAATAAATGACGAAAAAATCTTGATAAAATAGTGGAGGTTGAGATAAACATGGTACATGTTGATGGTTATGAACTAGAATATCAGTTATTACAATTTTGCAGTGGATATCATGTCACGTTTTTTAAATACAGTAAAATCAAACTATTTTATTTCATTAATTTTTTTTCAAACAATATTATCACAGTACTATAAATTTATTATATATATATAGGTGATTATGAACTGAAATATAATTATTACAGATCTGAAACTCAATATTCAGTGAATGTTATGTTTTTAAAATACAAGGAGATCAAATTATGTTATTTTATTGTTTTTTTTTCAAACAGTGTCATACTCTTGAATTTTTAAATTTATTGTATTAATATTTATTTAAGGAGAATAATCACATGTTCTCTTTTTGAGGCCAATTGGGGGCCTGTACTTGGTTTTGGCATTTTCTTGTGGAGTGGGAAACATCAATGGATTCTAAATAGATATCCATGGCCTACATCATGGAGCAACTTCACTATCTCTATCATGATTCTACTGGAAACCTTGTAGCTAGCTTCCTATTCTCCCCCCTTTTTTTTAATATTTTCTTTAAGGCTTTCCTCCTCCTCCTCCTTTGTAGGAGGAAGGTCAATGGCACTCTTTTAAGCAATTAAAACATGGGCTTCTCTTGAAAAAGCTTTCTCGAAACAAGCCTACCACTTGGGCCTTGTTCATTGGGTAAGACATACGAGCTTAATTAACTTCTGATCTTCACAGGGCTTAACCCGCCAAGCTTGGGCCTTTTCGGATCCGGAAAACGTCGCATTGACATGTCGTTCTTCATACCACTTGCCCGTTTTTTTCCCTTTAAGAATGGCATGACTTGTCAATTGCCAAGCTACAAGTGTTCCTTCAATCATAGTATAAATCCTGGCATCATTTTAATATGTTGACTCGGTACCCCTCTAATCTAGAATCTGAATTAGTTCAGGTTGAAAAGGATGGAAGAAACAAATATTGTTTATCCAGTCAAAACCTAATATCAACTCATTTACCTTTTTTATTATTTTTTAAATAATATTATTTTAGTTATTTTAAAAAAGATTTTTTTGGTCGATGGGGTTTTATAACTATACTTTTAAATAGTATTTTTGAATAATTTTAGAATATAGTGCTATAAAAATGATCTAAATTTTACTCGGTGACCAAAAAAAGATTTAACGACAGTGACAATTCCTAGATTGTAATAGATTAGACCGATGCATAAAGAAATAGTCAAGAAAACCACGGGAGAAGGGCATACAAACTTTTGAAAGGCCTTGGGTTTATACACCCTTTTTCTTCCTGAAGACAAATGGGTGTCAAATGTCAGCGGCAACAACTTAGTAGGTGATGCGGGATATTATATTTTAAAATGTTTTTTATATAAAATTATATTAAAATAATAATTTTTATTTTTTCAAATTTATTTTTAATATATTACAATAAAATCATCTAAAATTACATGAAAAATATTAAAGCTAAAAAATCTCGAATTTTTTTTAAAAAATACAGATGACCTCAATACCAAGCGATAAACCACAAGAAGACAGTTTTCACGAGCTCCTTAAACTGACAGAATCGAAAAATAAACACAGATTAAGGCAGCTCAAAATTCACAGTTCTGAACCCTGAAGGCCGCAAATGGACCATTGCAGCTAGAGGCGATGCACTGGCCATTTCATGCTAGGCCTCTGAGTTCGAGTATCCCGATGCTTGTCTACTTCTCAACCCTACACAGACCTGCTGCTTTCAAAACAACGTGTGCTTCATATACCCCGATGCCTGTCCAGTAATGCAATTCATTCCAAGGTATCCAATCCCAGATAAGTTTTTGAAAGAAATAGGTAGAAGAGTATCTCAGCGCTTTATATTATTTTTATGCACAAGTATTTGGGATTAATTAATAAATGTTATTGAGCTGAAATGGTAGACTTTCTTGTCATCAAATCATAGACTTGATTGTTTCATTTCTGATGAATACAACTACGTACTAACAATATATGGTACTGAGGCTACGTTTTTCTAATATAAATGAAGGGGAGTCAACGTTATGGAAGCAACTTAATACAAGGTTGAGAAATGAAACCAAACCCATCAAAATAAAAGCAGTTAAACCAACCCTTTCCATTGCTTTTCTTTGAAATTTTCCCGCTGACAGATACCTACCACACTGAAGAAGCCCTCTCAACACCAGCCAGAGCTAAACCAGCTTCGTTCAACCACCTCTAGATAGTAACGGTGCACCACCTCTCTTATTTAATTTGGTTCCCTATTTATACAATTACAGCCCCAAGAAACCTTAACCATTTATATCCAGCTCTGTCTTTCAGCCAAGACCAACAAGCAAGACTCTGTTTAATTTGTGACAAGTAAGAAATGGGTTCTGTTTCTTCATCAACTGTTATGGCAGAAAAGATCTCTTGGTACTGTGCTTTGTTGATGGCACTAATGCTGGTTTTGAGCTGCTGTGAAGTGAGTGAAACCGAATTGTCCACGGTAGGGCACCCGAGGTTCTTTGAGAACAAGCCATGCGATGAGATTTATGTGGTTCGAGAAGGCGAGACTTTAAACAGTATAAGTGAGAAATGTGGGGATCCTTATATTGTCGAGGAAAATCCACACATTCATGACCCAGATGATGTTTTCCCTGGCCTGGTCATCAAGATTACTCCTTTCATCGATAGGTATACTCCAGATGAAGTATCATCTCCGATGAGATAGTTTGTATAATTGCTTTTAAATGTTTACCTTTATGTAATCCTTGAAGACACAAAAACATGGAGGGAGCTGTGTATATTTCTTCTCCCCTTGTGCTTAGACACTTGGTGGTGCTCCAGCTTGTCCTCATGAAATCAATGGAAGAAATTTTTTTACAGTGTCAATATTTACAGTAGGTGTACCGTGTCAGCAAAGCTGCCTAGAAGAGGTGTGCACTTGCACTGTTATGCATGCACAATTCTTACAAAAAGGCTTGCCAAAGTGGGCCGATCCTAGCAAAGAAAAAGTGATAGATAAAAACAGGTACAGAAGGATCGGCCTAGTCATTGAGAAAAGCATGATGATGATGGGCTCTGCTCAATGCTCTGTTAGGCAGCAAGAGATAGCCGATTGCATCCATCATTAATTAATCTATAGTGTAATGAAACAAGATATAAATAGATAAATAAAAAAGGTCACTACAAAATAAAATTGAGGAAACAGAAAGGATTGACATTTAAATTGACTAAATGATCAAAAGAAAGAAAAAAAGAGTAGAATGGAGGGGTGGAAAAAACATATACTCAATGTTCAAGGTTTTGATAGATGACCATTTCCTTATATACTCAATGCTCACCGTAACTTCAATGTGTATGGTAAGAGTTTGTCTTGTAGCTCCCTTTAGGATGGGTTTTCGAAAAGTGATGCTACATATCAAGAAAGTTTCATCACAAAATAAAGGAATAAGTTTTATCACAAAATAAAGGAATAGACCTCAAAGGCAATGTGTGCGGTTTTCGTCAAGTTTCTGGCTATTTATTTTCTGAGCCTGTGTGTCTTTGTGATGTCGTGATGTGTATCTTTTTCCCTGTTTGAATGCTTTGGGGTGACTACGATTTTTGGGGCATAAAACATACCATGAGAATATGGAGGAAACAAGCTAAAAGAAAACTGTTCCAATCTGAAATGGTAACCCGTCACTTGACAACAAAAACATAAATAGAATCGTTGCTTGTATGAAATTAATCGCATGGTTTGTTCTGAACTAAGACTAGCTCTGAAACAAGAAGAAAACAGAACACAAGCGTACATAGAACAGCCAGGATTCTCATTGCCTGTTTCCAATATAAACATGCAATAACTGGGTCGAAGGAGACTAACAGATTTAATTACAATGCTGCTAGCGCTGCCTTCCATAAATCTCAAATCTCACCAGTTCCAAGAGGCTGCCTTGATGTGTCACCAGAGGCCCATGCTTGATAGTCCTTTACAAGCTGCAAAATTATTAAACAAATTGATTTCACGAAAAATTAACCATTCCTGATGAACAAATACAAGCCTAAAGGAGGAATAAATCAATCCAGATGATGGTGGCAACATGTAGGATCAGACGAATCAAACTGGTATATCTAGGTTATGGAGGCAGTTTTACATTGTTGTAAGAACTGAATCACCAAATCATACTTCATTTACCAATTGAAGAACAAGATTTATCAGACAGAAGAGAATTTCGTGCAGAATTCTGAAAATGATCTTGTACTGTTAGTATATGTTGCAAGGATTTGTTCTTTCATCTAATCCCCCAATTGATATCTGCTTTTAATAGCCATATGGTTTACATGAAGTCATTTTTCATGGTGCGAGACCTGTGGAATTCAGCCTGGACCAGGAGCTTCAAGACTCACCCAAATAGTGAACATGCAAGGGTTTAACCAAAATGAGGTACTAGGCGAGCAAATATCAGATCTGCAACTAGTAACAAGCCTATTTCATTCTTCATAGGATAATTTAATTTTGATTTCCTCAAACCTGTGCCATAAAGCGGGGAAGCATAAGCCCAAGTATTTGTTGAAGGATTTGGGCACCAGTCGATTCTATCGCTTCAGCTGGAATGGCCCTAATTGCAAAAGGAACCTCAATGCTAACCTAGAATGAAACACGAGTTTAAAATTAATATTTGTTTACATATATGACCATGTACAATATTGAAATCATTATAAAACACTGCGCCACAAGCAAAGACAACTTTGTCAAGTACCTCAATGACTGCATCTGAAGTAAGTCGCTGCATTGTAGAGTTGCTTGAGTTGCTACTGCATGAAATTTGGTTCACCATAGAAGCTGCATTCCCACACCAAATTAGTGTCAAAGCATTCCTGAAAAAAGCATTTAGAATAATAAATTTAGAAATTTAATTTCTAACTCTACTTTGAACATGGATTTTTTCCGAAAGAAAATCTCTCATCCTTTGCATTGGTTCAGCCAAAATGATCGCATGTTCCTGATAATGATTTTTTTCATGCACAGCAGTTAAGGTTTACAGAGAGATGCTATTTTCACCATGACAGTTGAATTATTAAAGTTTCCCTAACTTTCATCAGCTAAGCTGCAGAAGTTAAAGACATGGTTTTGCAGGCATGTCGGTGCCTTATTGCCGATCACTGTCCAGGCTCCAAGAACACACACAAGCAGTGGAGTATAGCCAGGGACAGAAGGTTATTAAAATAAATCTCAGAAACCAGTTTTTATGAGATAGTAAACCACATTCCTCTACTCCACTTAATAATACAGCATTTCCAGTATTTTCTCGCTATGCCTGAATTGTAGCCATTTTACAAATAAAAGCCTGGTCAACAGTAGCCATTTTACAGCAAGGCCAGGCCAAGTATGAAAAACATTCTGAGAAGCACATGATGAAATTTAGTTGCTGAGCATTTCATTCTGTACAGTAAAATTTTAACAAATCTAGTGTTGCAACATTCAAAGATGTTTTCTACCTTCCAATTCCAAGCAAAAGAAAAAAAACGAAGGGCAGGGCATCATGTACTCCTTCGCTAAAACCTTGGTTTTGAAACTAATCTCTGAAAGAAAACCTTTGATTTACAGCATCCATCCAATCATACATTGAAACTAACGTCCCATTAAACAAGACACTTGTGCACATTCTTACACCCATAACACAAAAAAATAACTAAACCAGACTTATACAAGGTATAATAAACAAGTCAAACCTCAAGAAGACAACTATCATAGCAAGCATTGGCCAATAATGACACTTACACTACCACCACATTTCATGCCCATCATTCGAAAACAGAGTCAAAACGCTGGTCTAGCACACAAAGAAATCCAAAATCAATCCATGCTATGCTTGCCAGAAAACCCAAATAGAAACCCTTACCGTCAAATTTCTCATTCTGCGCAACGACAATCGGCGAACCTTCAAGCTGCCGCAACCAACAAACCAAGCAAACATCAGTGCATAACACCATGTAATCCAAAACGTCATAAACAAACTCAAAAACAACAAATGGAACAATAACAATAACCAGTGTATTATTATTACCTTACAGGACAAAAGCTTAATGCAACAACCAGTAGGCTGCTCTTCAACTCTAACAAGCAAAACAGGACAAAAGCTTAATGCAACAACCAGTAGGCTGCTCTTCAACTCTAACAAGCAAAACAGGACAAAAGCTTAATGCAACAACCAGTAGGCTGCTCTTCAACTCTAACAAGCAAAACAGGACAAAAGCTTAATGCAACAACCAGTAGGCTGCTCTTCAACTCTAACAAGCAAAACAGGACAAACCTCAAACGCAAAAAACTTGAACCTATACACGTAACACCTAAACGTGTTATCGTCTACCCTCTCTATCCTTTCCGCATCCAGCACTGAGTACTGACTCGCTGGCAAACTCATATACTCCACTGCAACCTCAACATAAAAAAATCATTACAAACTCAGTTTCAAAACAATCAAAATTAAAACCTTTTGTAATCTTTAGCTTAAGAAATTAATCCATCCTAACATTACCTAGAGGGCGGCCGAGTTGCCGGACCGAAACGGACTCTCTACGTCTGGCAATGAATTTCGCTTTCGGGGCGGAATCAGCCGAAGCACGAAGCGTGCATTTTGGATATTCAGTTGGAAAGAGTTGTTTGGAAGTGAGGGGATTTCTAGGGTTTCTGGATCTGAAAGAGATTGAACTTAGGCCTACTGTTGCCATGAAAATACTGAAAATTCAAGGATTGCAAGCTAGAAGAGGATAAAATAGAGGTTTTGTCTGTGCTGGTGATGGATACGAGGGCGAGTGGTTCTGCGGCTAACGAGGCGCAATTTAGACTCACGCGGTTACATTTTCCTAAGCTGCACGGGAAAATGCCAGCAGGTGTTTTGATTGTGGGCCAATTTTATTTTTTTTTGCTTGGCGAAGATTACTTGTGGCGTAGGATAAAAAAAAGGCACGTCAATGCTTTACTAAGAAGCGCACATGGCGTTAAATCTTCATCGACACAAAACAATCCGTTCAAAGCGACCCCGAAGTATCTCCCCTGCAAGCCTTTTTTATTAACCCATAAATTAATCAAAATCTGAATCTAAAAATAGAAAGAGATAAAAAAAAAAAAGGGGAAATCAAATTTCAGGACCGAAAAATTTAATTCCATTCAATGACAGAAGAAACCTACATCAGATTCATTCAGATCAGAATCTAAAAAGCCTTTACATAGGACAGAAGCACTAATTAAACAGAACCCACAAAAAACCCAACCCTAGCCGCTAAGCGCTTGTAAACTTGGTAACAGCCTTGGTCCCTTCAGAGACAGCATGTGTCGCAAGCTCTCCAGGCAAAACCAGTCGGACAGCCGTCTGGATCTCCCGAGAAGTAATGGTAGGCTTCTTGTTGGACCTTGCAAGCCTCGATGACTCTTGAGCGAGTTTCTCAAAGATATCGTTGATAAAACTGTTCATGATACCCATTGCCTTGCTGGAGATTCCAATGTCAGGATGGACCTGTTTCAGGACCTTAAAGATATAGATCTTGTAGGTCTCAACGTTCTTCTTTGCCCTCTTCTTCTTCTTGTCAATCGCTCCTTCTTTGGGTATCTTCTTCTCTGCTCTTGGCTTCTTCTCAGCTGGGGATTTCTCCGCCGCCGCTGGCTTTTTCTCAGCCGGCTTCTTCTCTGCCTTGGGGGCCATTAGGGATTCTTGAGAAAGAAATTGAGAATGAGTTTCTTCAGGAGAGGGTGGTTGAGAAGGTCTTTTCGAAGGATTTGATGGATGAATTAGGGATTATGTGGTTTGTTTATATAAGGAGAGGAAGTGACTGGTGATTGGTTGGTTTTGGTGAGACGCGGATTGATGACGTGGATGGTTGGTTTTGCGGGGGTTTGAATTGGCGGTCAGATGCGGTAACTTTTGAAGACCAAATGTCAGGCACGGGGAGGAGTACAGGCCCAGCCCAGCTGTTTGAATTAGTCATTAGCACTGAAGGCTATGATTAGAAAAGTCGGCCCAACAATCGAATAATAGGAGGGAAATGGGAGATAAGGAGAGGATTGATGATTTCTGTACAGCCATGGCAAGACTTCGGCAAGGAAGATTGCATGAACATACAGCTTGAGTTGGAGTTGCAATGCTCGGTTAGACACTAAAAATAGATCAGCTGGGAAAACGAGGCTTTCGATGTTTTCTTTATAGGGTTATCGATCATTTACTCAATCTTTGATTACTGTTGATTTCAAAGATATGTTGCAGGGCTTGGGTGTATAGATACGTCTCAGGCAAGTGAAGGGACAACCCATAAGGTTGACTGTCCAGTCGATTCTCTAAAATATTTGCCATTTTTGCAAGATATCAGTCTTCCCTTTTGGAGCTTGTCGATCGCATTATGTGCTGTTTTTCTTTTACCCACAATTTTCCTGGAATTGAGAGCTTTTTGCAGACGCGGGCACATGTGCAACTTGTACCGGATGTTCAGATGAGTAGGTCCGTTGTGGAGGAGAGTGTCCATGAGCGGAGGACCAATTGTTGAAGTGATTAGAATTCGGAGCAAACTCCACACTGTAAGGAAGTTGAAATGAGAGCAATTGAAAACAGAATAAATTGCGGCAAAGGTTGAAGAGGCCAATGTCAGTTCTTTAAGTGAATGAGTAGCTGCTGCTCGGGTTTTGTCCATTCATTGCTGTTTTCTCTGATATTATATAAAAATATATGATTTCCATAGATCAAAGAGATAGTAAGTAGATAGCCTACTACGAAGATTGAACAGCTAAGTTAACATGAATCATCAGCTACAATATACAGCAGAAAACTTAACATTAAAGATCGACATGTTCATGATCCTGTACTTGAACGACAGCTTGAGATGGAGAGTCGAGAGCCAGCGAGTTCATGAACTCTCTTGTTTCTTTCTTCCATAGAGCATGTATGGCGGCATTCTGAACGAAAACATTTCTTTCGCAAATTACAATTTGCCCTACTAAGCTCAGCAATCGAATTACCTAGACGAGTCTTAATACATTTGCAGAAGGGAAAACCACGCCCCCTCCTTGCAAGATCACAATCAAAAAGCACATGATCACGATGCTCATTTGCATCACCTCGAGGGGCACCAAAGGATAAGCAGTTCTACATCTTTTGGTTTTACCGATCCGTGATTATTGAGGACTGCCAAGTACCGAGCAAGTGAAAACGCAGTGACCAGGAATATGAAAACTGCTCCAAATCAGTTTTGTGTACTTCAACCTTCTGCCTTTTCCACTCTGATGAAACCCAAGCACTTATTGCAGAATACTCACCACTAAGATTTATTTCCCACCCAATACTATCTTGATTCAAGTTATGTGGAAGAATCACCCCATAAACAGCTCCGCAAGGCTAGATCCAGTCCCAGCCTCTGATGATTATCAGGCACCTTTACCAGTACTAAATGAGGTTGCTAAATCACTTCGAAGGTTTCTAAACCCCCACAACGAAGCTCCATTGAAATTCTCAATCCCAAGCAGATCAAGCCGATTACCCAGCCTTCAGCAATGTGTTGTTAGAAGGAAGCTCGCCGATGTACAAAAACAGAATCTAAATCGAACATTTCCAATTGTTCTCCGTATGAAATTGAAACCATTCAAGGAAATCATAGATCACCAGGTGATTCCACAAAATTTAATCGAAAAGGAGCAAAAAATCAATCCAGTCAAACTACTACCTACAAAACATCTCCTGCAAAACGATCTAAAACAATTCTACAGATACCAGAAATGCACAAAACCACAAGGAAAAAACTAAAACAGAAATCGTCAAACCCAAACTAACCCTAATCAATCAAAACAAGAATTGAATAAAAAATGAGACTGCCCAAGCAGGAATCAACATCATTCAAACCCAATAATCAAAGAAAATTATGAACAAGATTCATGTTTCTTTGATGAAGAGCCTTCCTGCATCAAATCCACTAAAACCTAAACCTATTCTTCAACAGAAAAGCTATTTCATAGATCATGTCACCCACAAAACACCAAAAATCCAGAACCCAGCAAAGCCTAGCGAGGCCTATGAGCTGGTAAATTTGGTGACAGCCTTGGTCCCTTCAGACACAGCATGTTTCGCAAGCTCTCCAGGCAAAACCAATCTGACAGAAGTCTGGATCTCCCGAGAAGTAATGGTGGGCTTCCTGTTCCACCTAGCGAGCCTTGAATTGAAGCCTCTTGAGCAAGCTTCTCAAGGATATCATTGATGAAACTGTTCATGATACCCATAGCCTTGCTTGAAACCCCAATATCAGGGTGGACTTGTTTCAAAACCTTGAAGTTATAGATCTTGTATGTCTCAACGCTCTTCTTTGCCTTCTTCTTCTTGTCAGTCGCTCCTCCTTTAGGCAACTTCTTCTCGGCTCTTGGCTTCTTCTCCGCTGGGGCTTTCTATGCTGCTGGCTTCTTCTCAGCTGCCTTAGGAGCCATTTCGAGATTCTAGAGCAGACGGGACTGCCTTTGTTAATTAGAAGAGAAAAAATCGATAATTTTTCGATCGAAGGGTTGGTGAATTAGTTGCGGCTACTTGTTTCGGTTAGTTACATAGAGAGATGGGTAGACCACGATTGGTTAGTTTTAGGTCGCAGAGGATAAATGACGCGGATGGTTGGATTAGCGAGGAACTAAATGGACGTCGGGGATGGTTTCGGCCTTTTAGAGCGATCGAATCCTTGTGTGGACTGATGAATTCCAACTTGAAGAGGAGTCCAGTCCCAGCCAAGTTATCGACAGTAGCACCGGCAGTGGAAGGGCCTTGATGACCCAAAAAGGCTAAGTTAAGATCTAGTCTGTTTATTATTAAGAAATTACTGTGTCCAGTTCATTCAAATCCTGGCAATTCAGCTTGTTGTTTCAAGCTAACGTTTTGAATCGATAATAAGAACAAGGTAGTCAAGAGATTGATATATTATTTCCACTAAGAACATTCGAAGCCGGCAATTAAAGCTTCATTGTTTCGACGGGGCTCCTTCTGATTCCCACTAAGATCAGAACCTAAACCTTTACATGTAACATGAAAGCCTAATACAGAAAAACCCATAAAACATTCCCATATACCCTAGACATGGCCACCTACGAGCTGGTAAACTTGGTGACAGCCTTGGTCCCTTCAGAGACAGCATGTTTCGCAAGCTCTCCAGGCAAAACCAGTCGGACAGCTGTCAGGATCACCCGAGAAGTAATGGTAGGCTTCTTGTGGTACCTTGCAAGCCTCGATGACTCTGGAGCGAGTTTCTCAAAGATGTCGTTGATAAACCTGTTCATGATGCCCATTGCCTTGCTGGAGATCCCAATGCCAGGATGGACCTGTTTCAGGACCTTAAAGATATAGATCTTGTAGGTCTCGCCGCTCTTCTTTGCCTTCTTCTTCTTCTTGTCACTGGCTCCTTCTTTAGGCAGCTTCTTCTCTGCTCTTGGCTTCTTCTCTGCCGGGGCTTTCTCTGCTGCTGCTGCTGGCTTTTTCTCAGCTGGCTTCTTCTCCGCAGCCTTGGGAGCCATTTGGAATTCCTGGAAAAGAGAGTGAGAGTTCTTTTGGGCTAAGAGATGGAAAGCGGGTGACTTTCTTAAGACTAAACGAAGGGTTTGTGATGTGGTTATATATGAAGAGGGGGTCAGTGTTGATTGGTTGGTTTTGGGAAGACGCAGATTGGTGACGTGGTTCTACTTTTTGTGGGGATTTAAATGGACGGTTAGAGATTGGGTTTTGATTTTTGGGTTTCGCGGGCTGATTAGGGTGAAGCGGGAGGTGGCTTATAATTGGATTTGTGAAAATTGTGAGTGGTTTGTTTTGTATTTTAAAAATAATTTTTTATTTTAAATTAATATTTTTATATTATTTTAATGCTCTATTATAAAAAATAACTTTTAAAAATAAAAAATATTATTTTAATATATTTATAAATAAATAAATATTTTAAAAAATAAT
>NW_011502511.1:0-4947 GCF_000495115.2 Populus euphratica | reverse complement strand
AAAAAAATATTCTAGACAAAACTTTACGGCAATTCCGAGCACGATACTAGACAGCAGTAACAAATGGCAAACAGATGCTGCGTTGATAGTTTTGATAATTATTGGGCTTGTGGTGTGCTTCACATGGGAGAGGTGGCGAGTGTTGAGCGGGTGGTTTTAGGGAGACGCGGACTGGTGACGTGGATTGTTGATTTGCGGGGATTTTAAGTGAACGGTCATGGATGAGATACCTTATCTATCTATGCAGCAACAACCAAGCATCTGCCTTACGTGTCCACATCCCCATAAACACTTTGTTGCAGCAATGAATAAATTTGTCCACATCCACATCCCTTTTTTTTTCCATGAGTCTGGATTAATTTTTAAAAAGAAGCACTGAAATAATAATAACGTGGTTGGCTTTAAACTAGTTGACCAGGTGAAGTTTTAAGACAGCATAAATGTGGATTAATTGGACTGGATGATTAGAAAAATACACTTGTAGTCATCATCTCTTCCCCAGCTGTGCTAAAAACGTGAGAAATTTAATGATTTTTTTTTTCAGATAAATATTTTTATTTTTATCAAAATTGTTTTTTTATATTTTGCCCTGAATTTTTTAACAAATGTTATGGTTATTTTTAAACTGTTTAAATTAATAAATTATATCAAAATAACTCCTACAAAAAAAATTATACATAAAAATGAACAGCAAATATTAATTTTATTTATTTTTTTCATTATTTTTTTCTTTAATTTCTTCTTAAATATATCTCTACTAGTCAACGAAGGTATTTTAAAACCTATGCAGGTCAGCTGTTCGTGTAAAAACTAGAAACAACTCCAGTACAGCACTGTCTAGTGAAGCATTAGCCTTTTTGCGTGCCCACGTCTCCTCTTCCGCCCTGCTCGATCATGGCAACATTGCTTTCAAGTAATGCAAAACATGGGTAAATTCTATCATAGAAGAGGGCTTGGAAAAAAAACACTCCAAATTTATATTTTTACAAAAAAAAAAAAAAACTGATGAAAGGGGAGTAGAATAAATAATGTCTGTATTTGATCTTGCCATCCACACACTACAGGTCTAATTACCGTTCGAAACATCTCGTCTAATTTAATAAAATTCACACATTGATACAAGTTTATTTTCAATACACTGTCATTGTGAATACGGGCGGGGCTTGAGTTCCGTGCATCCATGTACACGTGCAACACCAAGATTTGCCCAAACTCACGTCAAGTTTGTTACCCTCAAGGCACTGTTTGAGGTTGTGTTTGTGAAGAATTTTGGGGTTTTTTTATACAGTTTTAAATTATTTTTGCTAGTATTTTTTTGTTGTTTTAAGGTAATGATGTTAAAAATAAATTTTAAAAAATATTATTTTAATTTATTTATAAATAAAAATTATTTTAAAAAATAATATTGGATCCAGTCCCCTGCTTTCCACTCTAATACCATGCCGCTTTGTTTATTTTAAAAAGGACTGCATGTCTCAAAATAAGCAGGTAAGCAGGGGCAAAATCAGGGGGAAGCAACAAAATATTTTAAATTTTTGTATTTTTAGTGCTTGAATATAGGATAACATAATATATTTTTATTTTAGATAAATAATTTTTTAATAATAAATTATATCTTAAGTTTTGCGCCTCCCTGTTATATAATTGTAGTGCACCGTCATTTAGAAACATAGTGTAAACATGTTCTAAAAAAAATATTTTTTTTAAATTATTTTTTTGTGTATTTTGAATTGTTTTGGTGGGATTATTTTAAAAATATTTTTTAAAAAATAAAAATATATATTTTGATATAAAAAATATTCTAAAAAATAACCACACTTATATTCTACTTATCACACATAGCAAAACAGTGGAAAAAAGAAGAAGGGGGAATTAAAGGGTCAATAGAAGAAACAAAAAAGTTAGATTTAGCTGAAAAAATATCTTCATAGCTATTTTGAGAACCAATTTTTTTCCAACTTATTTACGGGCTGATGTGACCGAAAAACAGTTTCCGACTTATTTAATTCATTCCGGATGCGCAGAAACAAGAAAGAATTAAAACTTTTTTTTCGTTTTATTATTAAATTAGTACTGTAAATTAAAAAATTAGTATAATAGTATTATTTAAAAAAATTAATGAAATAATATATTTTCATCTTATCACATTTTTAAAATAAAAAAAAATTATTAAATATTATTATCACTAAAAATAATATTTAAATATACCATGCTTTGAATTACAGAAAACTAACTCTACCCCTGATAGCAAGTGGCAACATCACTTTCAAAATATTCGACTTCCATGACATGAAACGTGGCCAGAATTTATTAGATAAACCATGTCCAGCGCAAACATATGCTTTAAATAAAAATGGGTAAAATTTATTTATTTATATTTAGATTGTTTCTGATATTAAAATATATTTTTTAATATTTTAATACCCTTAATTAATTTACAAGTGTGACCTATTTATAACCATACAACACTAAGCAAATTTCATTACGTAGCTCAAGATTTCTCATTCACGACGCAGGTGGTTAGATATGAATTCATTTCCAAAATTAATTGAAGTTACATGTATCTAATTAAAATTATTTAATTAATAGGTTCATAAATGTTATATTTAAATTTTAATTAAATATTACTTAAAATATTAATTAAATATTACAGCTTAGAATTTAAAATAACGACATCCAGAAATATGATATTTCACGTGAATTTTTTGCTGATATGTTATTTTAAATTCTATTTATTTATTTATTTTGGATGTTAATTTTTAACTTATCTTTGTTTTTTCTCATTCTGATTGGACCGAAGTGGTGGGAGACTGCAAAACCTTTCATTGTCCTTTTAGATAAAACGTTATATTTTTAGTGTGTCTTCGATATTATGGTACTTATTATATACAAATTAAAAAAAGTTAATAATTTATAAAAATTATAAATTACAATATTTTTTTTAATTAAGATTTCAAAACACAATCTTTAACGAAACCATACAAAATTATAGTGCGCTCTAAAATCCATGATCACGAGAAAACACAATTTCAATCCCTTTCCACCACATTGCCAGAAGAAACTTCAAAATTCTTGGATTCTTTTCAAATAAGTCGAAAAGGGAAGCACTAGTAGAGTAATAATTTTTGATATTTTTCCGCGAGTGAGTTGAGAAAACAACGATCGCTTATATCGCCAGTTCTGCTCATGAAAAAAAAAATCACTTCAATTATTTGATAAAACAGTGTTCATCATGGTTTTCAGAAATCTTTAATTTAACTTAAACTGATCAAAGAAATGAATATTAACAAGAGCAATAATAGTCGATCATTTTCAAAGAGCAACTGAGTTCTGAAAAGAAATAGTTAGCTAATCGATTAAAACCAGCTCGGTGGAATTAATTAAAATCAATCATCATACAGTGGAAATGGGGTGTTCACCGCCCTCTTCACGCCTTCACCACCAGGGGTGAAGATGACAGTAGTTTATAGGAGAGGTTAAAATTAATATAATAAGTTATATTATTCAATAACCTATTTATTTAAAATAAAAAAAATTGTATATTACATATTTAAACATTAAATAAAAAAATCAAAATATTTTGCAGGGGCCAGGCCCCGCTTGCCTCCCCTAGTTCCGGCCCTGTTCACCACACTACCTATCATGGGTATGTTTACCCAGGGGTTAATGAGGTTAGAGTTTATCAACGTTGATGTCAGTTTTGCATGGTTAAGAGAGAGAGAGAGAGAGAGAGAGGCGTGAACAACACAAAGGTTAAGAATTAACTTCAGGAAATATTACAGGAATAAAATTGGATTTTGACCTAACAGGAGTAGATGTCGCTATTCTCTGGATATGATGTTAATCACTGGCATTCGATGTATATTTTTATACAGTGCTAGTACCTGAGAGGCCTACTGGCTCGGGTGAAATGCTTGCACATCTTATATAAAAGTTTAACGATTCTATCTCAGGCACTGCCATTCATTTTTTTCAACTATTTTTCTTCAAAATAAATAACATGTAGCCTATTTTGGGTCGGTTCAATCTATCTAGATGGTCGACTCATTTTAGCCAGGCCGGTTGATTGGACAATCTATCTTGGAAATCAAATCAGCTCGGTGGTCGGCTATCCAGTACATGAATTGGACTGGCTGGTAACACTGCGTTCTCAAGGGAGCGCAAAATGTAGGTAAAATCTAACGAGAAGAAGGCGTGTAAAAAGACCACTCCGAATTTGTATTCTGAGAGAGAGAAAATGGTGGAAGAGAAGGAAAAAAACCGTTTGTAATAGATTGCCACCCCCGGACGACAGGTCCAATCACTCTTCGAAACAACCTATAACTTGGTAAGATTCAATGATACTGACACGAGTCTTGTTTCAAATGTCGATACATGCACGGCGCCAGCTAAACAGTTCGTTTTTTCCCCGTTGTCTGAGGTTCTACTTTCATCTCCTTGGTAATGGAGACAGATTAGTTGTGTAAAATTTTATATTTTTTTAAATTTATTTTTTTTTGACAATTTAATTTTAATTAAAAATCAATTAAATTTTGATTTTTTATAAAAATATAAGATAAAAAAAAGAACTAGAATAAAAAAGCGTTAAACATAGATAGCAAATTACTAGTTTTGTAAAAGATATATGTTAGTCTTTGAACTTTAAAAATCACGTAAATTATATAATTTTAGTACCACAATATTTTTCCAATTTAGTTTTGATATAAAAATTTATTTTTATTATTTTTAATCCCTAGTTGAGAGAGGAGAGAAATAGGGTACCAGATTCTAACGTTAAAGAGAGAAAAATATCATTGACACGGATTTAGACCAACAAAATAAACTATATTTATGTCAAATAATTTCATTTGATTAAAGAGATTTATATTAGGTGTTTTTGTACATTTAAAGATCATGAAAAAACTAATATGAGCCCGAGTTGATTTTTAAATTGAGGTTCATTTTAGT
>NW_011502547.1:18408-19174 GCF_000495115.2 Populus euphratica | reverse complement strand
TAGATGTCGGTTATACCATACATTATGGGCCAAACATTTGATGTACCAAGTATTATACAACATAAATCTAAATTAGTTATTTAACAAGCAAACTATTAAAGAGTGAACAAGATAACAAATATAAAACATGTTAGTATTAAACATTAAAGTCCATGTTAAGTATACACTATACTTATTTTTACACCATTATTATAACCTTTTCACCTTGATATAATAAACTTAACTACACATAATGAAAGAAAGAAAAATAAATAAACAAACTAAGAACATAAATACGAAAAAAGTTAACTAAGTAAAGGACAGGAAATAAAAGGCATGAACAAGATATTAATGAAAATAAAACTTAAAAATACAAAAAAATACAAAGAGAAAAAGCAAAAGCATGATCTTGATCTGGAGACCAAGATGCTTAAATGCATGGCAAATGCCTCCTTTTATAGGCCAAAATTAGGAACTATTGATTTGATGACTAATTATAAGTGAATGGTCAACTCTTGACTTGGTGACAATCCTTATCTTCTCTTGTTAGCCCAAAATGTCATTGATAACATTAGAATTGGAACCACTTGAAACATGGAAGTTGTAAGAAATTATCTCAGCTTTCCAGGATAATAAATGGAGGTCATTTGGACATCTAGAACTCTAGATATGGGCGAAATACTGAACAATACCCGGGTTGTAGGATAGATTCAGACTTCTTTGTTGTTGCTATAATTTGAACTTGAATATGGCCTTTTCAAATCTTAGGCTCCATATGAAAGTTGTA
>NW_011502547.1:17226-18101 GCF_000495115.2 Populus euphratica | reverse complement strand
GGAGTTATTGATACTTTAAGTGCAAAATGATGATATAAAACCTTGATAAAAATGCACTTTTAAGTATTAATCACACCCCCCAACCACCTTATTACTAATCCCTAGTAATCAAAATGTTAAAATAGAAAAACAATTTGCAAATTCCACAAAGCAAGGTATTCATTATTCAACTTCCATTAATCTATCTAGATAAACAAACTCTCATTAAATTTATATATCTACTCAATACCTCTTAAACAAGATATTAATAAACCTTCCGTTTGTCCTCAATGTCCCAAAATAGAAAGATAGAGTATAAAAGACTGCACCTGAAATAACAAACACTGACAAACCTAAAACACACTTAAACACATATAAGAAACAACAAAACACAATAATAAAAGCAAAAGATACAAAGATTCACAAATGAAGACTTAAATATAATATAAACTTTTTATGGCTTTCCTTAAATGATCAATTTATGCGACTCATGGATGGATCAATTACAGGAATGAAAGATTGTAATTGTTCATTCTATTTGTCAGTAGTAGTAGTAGAGATTATGATTTGTCATGCAGAAGATGTTAGAAATTCTTATTCCATAGCATGATCAAGAAATGACAACAACTTATCATAATAACCATTAATATTTAAAAGATAAAAATTTACCGTGCTAGGTGTGCAAGATTGAGGTTGTTAATGAATCATCTAGCACGGTAAATTTTTATCTTTTAAATATTAATGGTTATTATGATAAGAGTGATAATAACAAACAGCTATTTTTAAATTCTAGTGCCTCAACTTTTCTAGTTAAAGATGCAAACTTAGCTTGGAGGTCAAGATCTTCCCTAAGGTTGTACATACCTCCACTAGATGTATGAGGTTGAGTTTTACTC
>NW_011502547.1:0-14986 GCF_000495115.2 Populus euphratica | reverse complement strand
ATAATGAAAGAAAGCAAAATAGATAAACAAAATAAGAACATAAAAGATAACAAAGTAAAGGAAAGGAAATGAAAGGCAAAAACTTGAAATTAATGAAAGCCAAACTTAAAAATGCACTTTTAAGTACTAATCAACAGTCCATGCCCAAACCCAAGCTTAATTTTAAAAAAATCACCTGTTATAAATGTGGCCAGAAAAGTAATACTTTCCGATTCTGCAAAGTAAATACAAAATTATATAAGCTCCAAATACATGAAAAAACAATCAACCAAATCTAAAGCCTTTTTTTTTAATCTTTTGATACTAAATCAAACCCTTCAGATACTTCTGAAGAAACTTTCCAAATTGATGAATTAGCAACTTCTGATTCCGAAACCTCATCCTTCTCGAAAGAACTTAATGTCTTAACTAGAGACCAAGAATTCATTTTTGAAGCCATTAAAAGACTAGATGATCCCCATTTATAAAAATCCTATTTAGATAAACTATTGAATAATTTCAACAAACTTGAGACATCCCAGCCCGTCCAAAACCATTTCATTCTACCTATAACTAGTAGCAACACATATGACTTTACAAAATCCTTAACAAGAAAAAGAAATCCAAACCCCTAACTATTATCCTAGAATTACAGTCAGAAATTACGATCTTTTAAATATGAGTTGCAAACCCTTAGACAAGTCCAACAAAAAGACTCAGCCATATTACAACACCTTCTGTCTAAGATAAAAAGCCAATCAGATTCTGAACTAAAATCTAAAGATCAAACCCCTAAGACCCATGCATTAGATCATGCATTGTCAAACATCAAACATCTTCCTCAAGATTTTTTAAATGTTTTAACACAAATTACTTAAAAAAAGTATTTGATGAAAATTACTTTGGTTTTGTCAGAAGTTTAAATACAAGAAACTATTACCTTGTTTGATATAGTTGCTTATTTAAATTTTATCAAAGAACGGGTAGTGCATAAAAGATTTCTTTAGAACACTTCTGAAAGACTATTTGCAGCAAACAATTCCAAACTTCATCTTTTAAGAAAAACATAAGCATTCATTCTTAATAATGGCTTTTATCATAATTTTTTTTTTGTTGTTATAAATGATATAAATCATACCATTATTCTTGGAACTCCTTTCATTGACATTATTACCCCTTACAAAGTCAACCATGATTGCATAATTTCAAAAATTAATGGTGTGCTACTTGTTTTTCCTTTTTTTGAAAAATAAAAAATTAGAAATATAAATTTAATCAAAGCATGTTCTATATATAAATATCAAATCAATGCATTGATCCATGGAAAATAATTTCATTTACATGATTAAAAAAAAGATGTTTCTTTATAAAGAATTGAACATCAATTATGAAATTCTGTTTTACAAGAAAGAATTTTAGTTTTCCAAAATAAAGTTGAGCATAAAATTTGTTCTAATATGCCAAATGTTTTTTTTTAAGAAAAAAACATGTTGTTGATCTTCCCTATGAAGATAACTTTTTTGAAAAACAAATACCTGCAAAAATGAGACTAATCCAAATGAATACTGAATAGAACAACATTGTAGAATTCAGTTGAAGATTTGGAGTCAAAAGGTCTCATTTAGAAGTCTAGATCACCTTGGTCGTGTGCTGCATTTTATGTTAACAAAAACTCTAAGATAGAACGAGACATATTTAGACTTTTGATCAATTATAAACCACTAAATAAGGCTTTAAATTGAATAAGATACCCAATTCCAAATAAAAAAGATTTATTACAAAAATTGTATTCTGCATTCATATTTTCTAAGTTTAATATGAAATTAGGCTTTAGACAAATCTAGATCTATCTTAAAGACTGTTACAAAACTACATTTACAGTCCTATTTGGGGAGTATGAATGGAACATTATGTCATTCTGTTTAAAAAATGCACTATCCAAATTTCAAAGAATAATGAATGACATATTTAATTTTATATTCTAAAATTTGCATAATCTACATTGATGATGTTTATATTTTTTTCAACATCATTAAAACAACACTTTAAACACTTACAAACATGTTTTCTTGTTGCAAAACAAAATATTTCTCTATTCCAAACTCAGGAAACTAAAGAAGAGATAACAAATAACATAAATTAAAACAATACGTGATGTTTTTACATTTGAGAATGATCTAAAGATTCAGTCACAAGTTTCCAACCGATATACTAGTTTTGGGGAAAATGAACAAATTTTCAATGTGAATGAATATGAAAGTCAAAAACAGGATTATCTACCAAACATAGAGCATATTTAAATTTATAGAAATATAAATTTTACAAGAATGTAAATAAATATAAATATGATAAAATCTTACTTAAATTTATATTAGAAATGGTTACAGGAGATATTGGTTACAGGGGATATTGGTTACTAGAGTGTTTATAAGGAATTTTCTTCATTGTATTTTGCTATGCCTTTTTTGAAACTTAGGAGGTCCCTTTTTATAATGAAGTTGTCATGGAAGAGGCCTAAAGACCTTTTGAAAGCTTGAAGATTCTTTTTGTGCGATGTAGTTGACCATGTGTTCTTGTTCCTTTTGGACAAGAGACGATGATCTTGGAAATTATCTTTGAATTTTATAGGTTTTTTCTTTGTTGTCTTCTTTCTCATTGACAATTGATTTGTTGTTTTGTAAGACTAAGAGATTTTGTAAAAAAAGGCCTGAAACAATGGGTTTGGAAAAAGTGCTTAAAAATGAAAAGGCTGGATTAAGAAGAATTGTAAAGATGGTAATATGCCATGACAATCATCTTCATGGTCATTTCTAAGATGAGTATATGATCATGAGGATGAGGAGGCTGATGGAGATGAAAACATAAATTCTCCTTTTCCATTATCAAAATGTTGTTTCATGATCTTAAAATATTCTTATTTGGACTTGGCGGTTGCCAAGAATGCTGAGGCATGAGCCTTTTAGGTGAGGAAGAGGGATTGAGACTGGTCTTGTAAAGGAGGGGTTTTTTTAATGCCATGTCTATTGTTTGAAGAAAGCCATGACATTACAGTAGATTTAGAGCTTTTATTTTTTGCTGCAAAAGAGTTCCACCATTTGACTTAGTATTTTCTTATCAAAATTACATGAGTTTTTGGTCATTATAGTCAAAGTACCATAAGTATACCCAGGTTACAAAGAATCTGGAACAAAACATAAGTAATAAGGGAAATTTCTTTTTTCTCTCAATGCCTCTAAAAATTTGTTTGAAAAGTTTGTGGTTTTTTCAACCACAAGTATAGGTGAAAGAGTTTAGTAATACAACCAAAGAAATTCCACCATTGACAGAACCAATTTAGTAGTTTTATAGTATTAATTGAGGTATCAAAATAAAATAACTAGGAATGGCTTCCTTTGAGTTTTGGAGAAAGAAAGCATTAAACTATGCTTGTTGGGAGTCCTCATAGGAACAGGTTTGGCAACGATTATGCAATTTGGTTTGGAAGCTGATGGGAAAATGGATCCCATGATAAAGAGGTTGTTTCCAATCAGTTGGATGAAGGATATTATTGAAGATACCAGCAAAATAGGCTAGCTCAATATGGTGTTGTTTGAGGTTAAAATGTTTAAATTTTACTAAATCTGTAATTTTAAAAATGGCCATATGTAAGCATAGGTTTTTGTAGTGTTCCAAGGTTTGAAGTACCACCTTGGAGAAAATATTTGTATGGCTATAATAAGAGGATCAAGACAATAAAATCCATCTTTAATAGTTAAAATAGTTTGAAAATTGTTCTTGATGAAATATTCAGACTTTGGTTTTAAAGATGTTTTCATGAAATTAGGTTGAGATAATGAAAGATTTATAAATTGAAGCAGAGATTTTTGAATTGAAGACTCTGGTTGGATTTTTAAAATCACTGAAGGAGTTTTACTTGATTAAAAGGATTCATCCTCTTAAGCAGACTTTTGGCTCAAAGTTTGCAAGGCCAAAATTAATTATGGAGATTTGGATAGAGTTTCTACTAGATTTTGTACCTTGTCACTTTGTATTGCTTGAGGATTTATTACTTTTTTTTTTAGCAATAACCATATTGTACCACGAAGTTATGGTTTTGCAAATATATGACAGAAGCCATATGTTTTGGAGTGTTTTAGGCTTTTTATGGTTTTATAGGTGTTGACTGAGGGGCTTTGCCCTTATCTTTTGGACTTGGGGAGGCATCAGAACCTATTTTAGAGAAATTCACAAGTTAGAAAGTCAGGAATGAAATTTTCATCGCTTTTTATATATTCAATATCAAAATAAAAAATACTTAACATAGCTTGCCATTAAGCAAAATCTATTTTAAAGTTATATTTTGAACCTTTTTTTTAAATAAAACTTTTTTAGCAAATTTGCAATCAATACGTATAAGGAATTTCTAGTGTAATAAGTTGCTTTGAAATTTTATAATATATAGAATGATTGAAATAATTTTTTTTTATGGTAAAGTAATTCTTTTGGTAGTCATTCTAATAGGTAATAGTAAATTGAAGAATTTGTTCTTTCAAATTTTGAATTTGTTTGAGAATACCCCTATATTCCAAACTTGACGCATCTGTTTGTTCATTCATAAGAGCTAGAGGATTGGCTAGATAAAAGCAAGGAATTCTTGGACTTGCTTTTTAATCTGATGAAAAAAAGTAGTATGCTCATCATACTATGAAACTGAGTTTTTTCCTAGTCTATCATGAAGGGGTTTTGCAAGTCTACTAATATTACGATAAAAATCTAAAACACAATTTACACTTCCTAGGAATCTTTGTAACTAAGGTTTATCAAGGATTTTATTAGAAACTTTATTGGTCAAGGTGAGGTATCTTTTAATAGGTGTAATGGTACCTTGATAGATATAATAGATGAGAAAATGAACACGAGTTTGGAATAGAGAAATCTTTGGTTTGGAAACAACTATACCATTTTGTTTTGCAACATGAAAAAATATTTGTAAGTGTTTAAAATGTTGTTCTAATGATGTTGAAAAAATAAATACATCATCAATATAGACTATGCAAAATTTGGAATATGCATTAAATATGTCATTCATTATTCTTTAAAATTCAGATGATGCATTTTTTAAAGCGAATGTCATTATTTTCCATTCATACTGACCAAATGGGATTGTAATTGCAGGTTTGTAATGGTTTTTAGGATGGATCTAGATTTTCCAAAAACCTCATTTCATATTAAACTTAGAAAATATGAAAGCATAATTTGGAATTGCTCTAATTCAACATTCCTTTGGATTAGTCTCACTTTTGTAGGTATTTGTTTTTTAGAAAAGTTATCTTCATAAGGAAGATCAACAACATGTTTTCTTTTCTAAAAAGCAATTGGCATATCATAACAAATTTCATGTTTGATCTTATTTTGAAGATCTAAAATTCTTTTTAGTAAAACAAAATTCTGTAATTGATGTTCAATTCTTTGAAAAGAAACATCTTTTTTTAAATCATGTAAATGAAATTGTTTTTCGTGGATCAATGTATTGATTTGATATTTATTTATAGAACATGCTTTGATTAAATTTATATTTCTAGTTTTTTATTTAAAAAAAAAAAAACATAGGCTACACACCATTAATTTTTGAAATTAAGCAATCATGTTTGCCTTTGCAAGGGCTAATTATATTAAAAAATGGAGTTTACACCATTAATTTTTGAAATTATGCAATCATGTTTGCCTTTGCAAGAATAATGGTATAATTTATATTATTTGTAACAACAAAGAAATTCTTAAGATATAAACCATTATTAAGAATGGATGCTTGTGTTTTTACTAAAAAATGAATTTAGAATTGTTTGTTGCAGAATGTCTTTTAGTAGTATTTTAAAGAGATCTTTTAGGCACTACCTTTTAATGCACTTTTAAGTACTAATCAAGTAGTATTTTAAAGAGATTTTTAGGCACTACCTTTCTTTTTATACAATTTAAATCATCATTTGTATCAAACAAGACAATCATTTCTAGTTTATATTCTTTTAAACAAACCAGAGTAATTTTTATCAAATACTTTTTTAAGTAGTTTGTGTAAAAACATTTGACTGTGACTAAATGGGATTGTAAATGCATTTTTGTAACAATCTTTAAAATGGATTTGGTTTTGTAAAAAACCTGATTGTATAACAAACTTAGAAAATATGAAAGTAGAATGCAATTTTTATATTAAATCTTTTTTATTTGGATTATAGAAATGAAATTATAGAAACAAATTGAAATACAAACAATACGATAAAAACAAATAAAATTTCTAATACGAATGAAAAGGCAAGTTAAAGAAAGACAAGATCTTATAACAAATATAAAGTATACCTAAGTTTACAAAAATGAAATTGCATAAATTTAAATATAATTTAAATTGGATATATAGATAGTAAGAACTAAAAATACCTTGCTGAAAATTTTGTATTGATTTAATACAAAAGATAATGGTTGTAGAAGTTTGAATCCAAGAATTATGGATCTCTTTATAGGATAAATGATTATGTAGAAGGTTATAGGAAAATTTGATCATGATATAAGAGCATAAGTATTTGATGCCTTATGCTGAGAAACTCTTTTATATAGTTTTGCCTTCAAAGGCCGAGAAGAGTCTTTTTATATAAAGTAGAACAAGGTTGTCATTTTTTAAAATTTTGTAAAGCAAATGATTTTCTATTTAAAAAGTTGAAAAGGTTGTCTACCAATTATGACCAAAAGTTATTTGTCATTTCTGTAAGTGGGGGATCAACTTTTTAAAAAGTTAGAGTAGCATCTAGTTGTTTTAACAATTTATGCTGAGAAGGTGAGCTTAATGGTTTGGTCCTGATTGTTTGAAGGATCTAACCTAAGAAATAAAATGGGCTAAAATATCTTTAGGCCTCTTAAAATACTTTTTCTTTAATAGAGATAGTGGATGATAAGGATAAAAAGAAATAATTGTTTTTTATGCTTTATAACAATTGTTTTATAATTTGAAAATACTTTTCTTTAGAATGTGTTGAGGTAAGAAACATTGAAGCATGAGATCGATGTGCTAGGAATTTGGACTGAGAGTTTGAGTCTACAATCTTAGCATTTTTATGTTGTTGTAACCATTTCATGATAACAGGTTTAGACCTTTTAGTTTCTACTGCAAACAAACTTTTAGTTTCTAAGGGTTTAAGTCTATAATCTTAGGTATATGCACTGTTGTCTTTTAAATTGAAATCCAAATTCAAATCCAAATCTAGAGACCAAAGCCACACAAACAAAGTCTAAATCTTCAAAATCCTAAAAATACTAAAAGCTTACCAAACTCTTTACCTCAACCATTTCTTCTAAAAAGTCAATAAACTCTTGGTCTTAAGCAATAGTTGACGATAATAAAATAGAACTCTTTTCACAAGTATAAAATCAGGTAGAATTTTTATTCAATTTACTAGAATTACTTCTGGCATTATAAATTATCAGCCAAAAATTGTTACAGTAAAAAAAGTCTTTTTAGATAGGTAAACCTTTTAAACTAATTTCCAAAATAGAAGGATATTCTTCATCATAAAACCCGTGCTTCTTTTTAATCCAAATTCTCCATCTGAACTATCTCAAAAACTTCCAAAAAAAATCTAAATACATTTAAAACCAATTTTTCAAAAAAAATTAACAATTGAAAATGGATTTCTCCATTCTAACCCTTCCATTGTAGCTATAAAAATCTTCCCTTCAAATTGATATTTCAAACCTTGGGATTTATCTAAACCCTAGTCTTACTATATGACAATACTTGAAATAACATGGTTTGCTAGATTCAAACATTTCAAATTGTAACAAAACTATTCTCAATATGACTACTCTATATGTATCATTAAAAACATCATTCATCCTTTCGATAGGAAACAACTCTTTCACCAAGCAATCCAATTTCCAATTAATTACCATGTCAAACTTGGTAATCCTATTGCCCACATTTATTCTTATTTGTATTATCAACAACCATAGTTCAACATCTTTTACCTTTAAAATTGTAAGGGTAGCACTCATGGCTATTCAACTTTAATAATTCGATCAAGAATTCAAATTTACCAAACGAGTTTCTTTAATGGTAGGATTACTTTAGTTGCACTTATGAAGTAACAAAACCGCACATTTTGTTGAAAATAATTACATTTACTTCAAATAAAATTTTAAACACTAGGAGATACAAAGTAAAATGGTGGGACTCTTTTGCAGCATAAACTAGAAGTTCTAAACCTGTTATCATGAAATGGTTACAACAAAACAAAAATGCTAAGATTGTACACTCAAACCCTTAGTCGAAATTCCTAGCATGTCGATATCATGCTTCTACTCTTCTTATCTCAACACAATCTGAAGAAGAGTATTTTCAAATCATAAAACAACTTTTATAAAGCATTAAAGACAATTATTTCTCTTTATCCTCATCATCCACTATCTCTTTTCCAAAGAAAGTATTTTAAGAGGCCTATAAATATTTTGGTCCATTTTATTTCTTAGTCTAGATCCTCCAAACAATTAGGACCAAATCGTTAGGCTCACCTTCTCCTATTAGCATAAATGGTTAAAATAGCTAATAGCCACTCCAACTTTTCAAAAAGCTGATCCCTCACTTACATAAATGACAAATAACATTTGGTGATAATTGGCGGACAACTTTTTTAACTTCTAAATTAGAAAATCATTTTGCTTTACAAAATTTTCAAAGATGACAATCTTGTTCTGCTCTATATAAGGAGAGTTCTCTTAGCCTTTGAAGACAAAACTATATAGAAGAGTTTCTCAACAAAAGACATCAAATACCTATCCTCTTGTAGCATACTCAAATTTCCCTGTAACCTTTTGTGTTATCATTTATCCTATAAAAAGATCCATACTTCTTGGATCTGAACTTCTATAATCATTATCTCCTGTATTAAATTCAATACAAAATTTTTAGTAAGGTTTCTTTAAATCTTGCTATCAATATATATCCTATTTAAATTCTGGTTAAATTTCTACAAACTTAAGCATGCTATGTGTTTATTAGAGGATCTTGTCTTTTTTTGACTTGCCTCTTCATTCATATCAAAAATTGTTTGTTTTTTTTATCATTTCTTATTTTAATTTATTATTATTATTGTTGTTATTGTTATTGTTGTTGTTAGGAAAGGCATAAGTATCCATCTACAACAACGACATATATCTTAAAATTTATTTATTATTACAAATGACATAAATCATACCATCATTCTTAAAAATCAATTTATTGACATGGTAACCCCTTACAAAACTAGACATGATTGCATTATTTCAAAAATTAATGGTGTGAGATTTGTTTTTCCCTTTCCTAAAGAAATAAAAAAACTAGGATTCTAAATTTAATCAAAGCATGTTCTATACATACATATAAGATCAATGAGTTGATCCATAGAAAATAATTTTATTTACATGATTTGAAAAAAGATGTTTCTTTACAAGGAATTGAGTATCAGTTAAAAAATTATCTTTTACCAAAAAGAATTTTATATTTTCAAAACAAGATAGAACATGAAATTTGTTCTGATCTACCAAATGTTTTCTTTAAAAAAAAAATATGTTGATTTTCCATATGAAGATAACTTTTTTAAAAACAAATACCTTTGAAAACAAGACCAATCCAAATAAATTTTGAATTAGAACAACATTGTGAACTCAAAATCCAAGATTTAGAGTCTAGAGGTCTTATCTAGAAACCCAAATCACCTTGGTCATGTGTTGTATTTTATGTCAATAAAAATTCTAAGATAGAACAAGGCACGCCAAGACTTGTGATAAATTACAAATCATTAAACAAAGCTTCAAAGTGGATTAGATATCCATTTTCAAATGAAAAAAATTTATTACAAAAATTACATTCTACTTTCATATTTTCTAGGTTTGACATGAAATCATGTTTTTTCAAATTCAAATTCATCCAAAAGATCATTATAAAATTGCATTTAGAGTTCCATTTGGTCAGTATGAGTGGAACGTTATGCCATTTGGTTTGAAAAATGCACTATCTAAATTTTAAAAAATAATGAATGACATATTCAACGCATATTTCAAATTTTATATAGTCTATATTGATGATGTTCTTATTTTCAAACCCATTAGAATAATATTTTAAATATTTACAAACATTATTTCATGATGCAAAACAAATGGTTTAATTGTCTCCAAATCAAATATTGTTTTTTTTCAAACTCGTGTTTTTTTCTTAGCCATTATATTTGTCAAAGTACCATCACACCCATTGAGAGATCCTTTACGTTTGCCAACAAATTCCTTGATAAAATTCTTGATAAACCTCAGTTATAAAGGTTTCTAAAAAGTCTACAATTAGGTTTTAGACTTTTATCCAAATATCAAAAGATATCAAAAACCTCTCTTTGATAAAATGAGAAAAAACCCAGTACATAGTTTGATGAACATACTGCTCTTATTCGCCATATTAAAAAACAAGTCCAAGAAATCCCTTGTCTTCATATAGCCAATCGTTTAGCTCCTAAAATTGTAGAAACATATGCATCAGAACTAGGACATGGGGGTATTCTCAAGCAAGTACAAAATTACAAAGAACAAATTCTTTATTTTACTTAAACTCATTGGAATGATTGTCAAAAAAATTATTCTAATCTAAAAAAATAAATTCCTTTTATTGTGTTATGCATTGCAAAATTTCAAAGTGATTTATTAAATCAATTTTTTTTTTTAGATATAGATTGTAATTCTGTTAAAGAAGTTTTACAAAAAGATATTCATAATATAGCTTCAAAATAGATATTTGCCTAATCACAAGTTATATGAAGTATTTTTTTTATTTTGATATTAAATATATATAAGGAGATACAAATTCTATCCAATTATCTTCATATAGAAGATCAACAACATGTTGTTTTCTTTTTCAAAAAGCATTTTGTAGAGTAGATCAAATTTCATGTTCTATCTTGTTTTAGAAATTTAAAATTCTTTTTTATAAAATAAATTTTTTTAACTAATGCTCAGTTCTTTGCAAAGAAACATCTTTTTTTCAAATCATGTAAATGAAATTGTTTTTTATGGATCAACGCATTGATCTGATATGTATGTATAAAATATGTCTTGATTAAATTTACATTCCTAGTTTTTGATTTCTATAAGAAACAGAAAAGAAGTCTCACACCATTAATTTTTGAAGTAATACAATCATTTCTAGTTTTGTAAGGGATTACCATGTCAATAAATAAAGTTCTATGAATAATGGTATGATTTATGTTATTTGTATCAACCAAGAAAGTTTTAATATAAAAGCCATTGTTGAAGATGAATGCTTGTGTTTTTCCTAAAATATGAAGCTTGGAATTGTTTGTTGTAGAAAGTCTTTTAGAAGTATTTTGAAGAAATCATTTAGGAACTACTCTTTCTTTGATACAATTTAGATCAACACTTGTATCAAACAAGATAATAGTTTCTAGTTTGCAATCTTCTGGAAAAAAACTATGGTAATTTTTATCAAATAATTTTTTGAAGTAGTTTATGTCAAAACATTTAAAATATCTTCAGGAACATGTTTGATGTTTAATAATTCATGATCTAATGCACAAGACTCAAGGGTCTGTTCTTCTGATTTTGGTTCAGAATTTGACTGACTCTCTAACTTGGACAAAAGGTGTTGTAATGTGGCTAAATCTTTTTATTAGAATTGTTTAAGGGTTTGTAACTCAGACTTAAGGATCTTAATTTATGATTGTAACTTTAGGATGGTAGCTACAAGTTTGGATTTCTTTTTCTTTTTGAGAATTCTTGTATGGTCATAAGTGTTGGTACTGGTTATAGGTATGATGGAATGACTTTGGATAGGCTGTGATGTTTCAAGTTTGTTAAAATTATTCAATAGATTGTCTAAGTACAATTTTTATAATAGTTTTTCTTTTGATGACATCAAGTAAATTCTTGGTCCCTAAGATATTGATTTGTTTATAATGGATGAGGTTTTTAAATTAGAATTGGAAATTGCCAATTTATTTATTTATTTTTGATCAAATGTAAGAAGTTGCATAGATCAAAAGAGAAACAAAACTGGAAACCAGCAAGTCAAGATATATAGGTATATACAACAAGCAAGAGGGAACAAACTCCTTTAAACAAGTAAAGGGAACATGCTCCTTGAAACTAAACTCAATCAGCAAACAAACGCCAAACCACAAAGGGAAAGGCCATTGGATGAACCAACCAATATACCAGCTGGACAAGGATAAGACATGACTCTGTAGGCAGTCGATAAAGAAGGAGAAGCAAACTGTAACAAAGACCTAGCAAAGGGAAAGCAAGTGACACGACTAAAAGATTGATGTCTTCTCCCAAGTGCAGGAGTGTCGAAGTAATAAATAACCCGGTAAGACTGGGGTCGAACCACAGAGATGTTAATTATACAAATTATAAATAATAATACAATAACAATAACAACAATAATAATAGTAATAACAACAACAACAACAACAATAATAATAATAATAATAATAATAATAATAATAAAGAAGAAGAAGAAGATGATGAGAACTTTGAGATGGAATATTAATGTAAAGATTTAACAACGTTAATAATAAATGTCAAGGTTAGAGGATCCACTAATGGTATGTCAAACAAGTATAGTATAAACTTTTATTAGTCAATTGAAAACCACACACAAAGGAGGTTCCAATCAGATTATAGATTGTTAACATGATTACATTAGTCATCTTATTCAATTAATGCTAATACTTGTAAATCTCGTCAAGCATTTATGATTATAACTTATGTTAACAACAAATCAAGTTCCTGTCATAGCTCAGGTGTCGGTTATACCATACAGTATGGGCTATGAAAGTGCCAAGCATTTGTTGTACCAAGTGTTATACAACATAAATCAAGATTAGTCATTTAACAAGCAAAGTATTAAAGAGTGAACAAGATAACAAATACAAAACATGTTAGTATCAAACATTAAAGTCCATATTGAGTTTACACTATACTTATTCTTACACCATTAGTGTAACCTTTTCACCTTGACATAATAAACTTAGCTAAACATAATAAAAGAAAGAATAATAAATAAACAAAATAAGAACATAAATAAGATAAGAGTTAACTAAGTAAAGGAAAGGAAATGAAAGCCATAAACTTGATATTAATGAAAGCAAAGCATAAACATTACAAAAAATACAAAGAAAGAAAGTAAGAGCATGATCTTGATCTGGAGACCAAGATGCCTAATATTGGCCAAAATTGGAGCCAAAATTGGAAACTATTGATTTGATGACTAATTGATGAGTGGGTGGCCAACTCTTGACTTGGTGACAATCCTTATCTTCTCTTGTCTGCCCAAAACATCATTCATAACGTCAAAATTGGAGCCGCTCAAAACTGAAAGTTATAGGTAATTGTTTCAGCTTTCTTGTGTAAACAATTCAGCTCATTTTGACTTCTAGAACTCCAGATATGGCCAAAATACTTAACAGTGCTCGGGCTAGAGGATAGATTCGGGCTTCTTTGTTGTTGCAACAATTTGGACTTGAAAATTACCTTTTTAGATCTTGGGCTTCATATGAAAGTTGTAGGCCTATATCTTACCTTTCCATCCATATAAACTAGACCTAAATATGAGATCTATACCTCCAAATATGACCGAATTACTGAATAGTGTTCCGGTTTGGATTGCACCGACATCTCTTTTCTAAGTTTGGCCATCTCTTTATCCTTTCAATTTCAGTTCTTAAATTCATCAATCAATCCTTTCATTTATGTGATAGGTGATTAGTAATTAAAAGTGCATTTTTATCATGGTTTTATATCATCATTTTGCACTTGAAGTATCAATAACTCATTAACTAAAGCATGTTTTATAATAATATATCTAATAATATAAGATACCTTTAAATTATGGTAAATGTCTATTTTTAATGCAGGGCTATCACATACATGAAAGGATTGATTGATGACTTGAAGAACTTAAATTGCAAGGATAAAGAGATGGCCAAACTTAGAAAAGAGATGTCGCTGCAATCCAAACCGGAACACTGTTCGGTAATTGGGTCATATCTAGAGCTATATATCTCAGATTTAGGTCCAATTTATATGGATGGAAAGGTAAGACATAGGCCTACAACTTTCATATGGAGCCCAAGATCTAAAAAGGCCATTATCAAGTCCAAATTGTAGCAACAACAAAGAAGCCCGCATCTGTCTTCCAGCCCGAGCACTGTTCGGTATTTTGGCCATATCTGGAGTTCTAGAAGTCCAAATGAGCTGAATATTTTACACAAGAAAGATGAGACAATTTCCTACAACTTTCATGTTTGTAAATGGCTCCAATTTTGACGTTATCAATGACTTTTTGGGCAGACAAGAGAAGATAAGGATTGTCACCAAGTCAAAAGTTGGCCACCCACTTATCAATAAGTCATCAAATCAATAGTTCCCAATTTTGACCTATAAAAGGAGGCATTTGCCATGCATTTAGGCATCTTGGTGTTCAGATCAAGATCATGCTCTTCCTTTCTCTCTTTGTATTTTTTGTAATGTTTATGCTTTGCTTTCATTAATAGTAAGTTTATGCCTTTCATTTGTTTTCCTTTACTTAGTTAACTTTTATGTTCTTATTTTGTTTATCTATTTTAATTTCTTTCATTATGTCTAGCTAAGTTAGTTATGTCAAGGTGAAAAGGTTACACTAATGGTGTAAGAATAAGTATAATGTAAACTTAATATGGACTGGAATGTTTGATACTAACATGTTTTATATTTGTTATCTTGTTCACTCTTTAATACTTTGCTTGTTAAATAACTAATCTTGATTTATGTTGTATAACACTTGGCACAAGAAATGCTTGCCACTTTCATAGCCCATAATGTATGGTATAACCGACACCTGAGCTATGAAAGGAACTTGATTTGTTGTTCACATAAGTTATAATCATGAATGCTTGACGAGATTTACAAGTATTAGCATTAATTGAATAAGAAGACTAATGTAATCATGTTAACAATATATAAT